>NC_088354.1:14555000-14570000 GCF_036884655.1 Musa acuminata AAA Group
GATTCTAGATTTGATATGGTAAAATAATTTTGATTCATTCCCATCCAATCAAAATCTTTTTTTAATAAGTCTTGGTATTTTTATTAATTTTGATATCGGTATACATATCAGTCCAATCATCAATTTTATAATTCAAATATTTTCTATCTAGATTTTTATGGGTATTAATAAAATATCTTTTTTTTTATAATCATCAATAGTCATATTTAGCAATACATAAAACGATTCAAGTTTTAGTGTGTATAAGTCCTTACTATCCCAATAATTTATATATTCATGTGATAAAAGATCATATCTATAGTGTTTTTAAAATTTATGTATAGTTGCATTGGATTGCTAGTTTGTACACTATTTCTCTTCTAAGAAATTAGAGATAAGCTTCGATTGATTCTTGCGATTATTAGGAATAATACCTTTTGCATTTAGGCTCGAGAGGATATCAATTTTTTTATTGAGGTCGAGGGCAGCTATGAAGTAAAAAGTTGATCGAACGTGAACAAGGAACACATGTCATGCTTATCCCATTCATGTTGCCAGAATGAGTGGCTAACGCTGCTGAGACAGCGAAAACTATGCTAGTATTGAATCATCTCGCCTATCAGGGGTTTTATCTGCAATCCAAGAACAAGATAAAAAAATGATGAATGACTCACACTCTCATTTCACATGGTACCTTTACGATAGAGTAGTCTGTATCAAAGTCGAACACATTCGGTTGTAGCTAGAAGCTGACGATATATTATTGTCACAAGATGGAAACATTCAATTGCTGAAAGCGGGCAACTATCATGGATGGTAAAGTATTTTTCCGGATACCCTGTACTCATAGGACAGCAACGGTTGACATTGCAACATGATTCATGCCACTGGATGTTTAAAATCAGAGCAATCAATATAGGGAAGAACAAGATATATAAAAAAATTAGACTTACTTGTAGAACAAGTGAAAATAATCATAATTGGACACAGTTGTGGTGGAGAAAACCAGCAAGAAAGGGACAACGCGAGGTGTCGGAAGGCTTCTCTCTATAATATATGACTGATGCATAAATGAAGGAGAATGAAGAAAGAAAATAACCCAGGTTCGATTTAATTATCTATAGGTCAGATGCATATGCTGAAAAGAGAAGATTAATATATATATATATATATATATATATATATATATATATATGTATATATATATATATGTATATATGTATATGTATATATGTATATATATATATATATATTTAAGTATATATATACATATATATATAATCTTTTATGAAATGAATATATAAATTATAGGGATAGTAAGGACTCATATACACTAAAACTTTAATCGTTTTATGTATTACTAAATATGACTATTGATGATTACGAAAAAAAAATATTTTATTGATATTCATAAAAATCTGGATAGAAAATATTTGAATTATAGAATTTTTCATTTTTGCCTTAGAAACAATAGTGATAGTGCGGAATGGACTGATATGTATACCGATATCGAAATTAATAAAAATACTAAAGCTTATCAAAAAAAATTTTGATTGGTTGGGAATGTATTAAAATTATTCTACAATATCAAATCTAGAACCTTCGTTTTTCCTAGAATTTGTGTTACCTTTTGATTAATATAAGATTAAACTATGAATCATACTAATCAAATTACTTCTTTCTAATATTTAATGTGAAAATAATATTAGTAATAATTAAAATAAAAATAATATTATTCAAAATCAAAATAAAGTAAATATTAGTCAAAATCAAAATAAAAAATATTAGTCAAAATTAAAATAAAAAATATTAGTTAAAATGAAAATAAAAAAAACAAAATCAAAACATTAAAGTATCTATTAAAATATAATTTTAAAATTCTATCCAAGAAAAAGAGGGTTAATCAAATATTGTGTCATATCTACAAAAACGAAACTAAATGGGATATCTTGAATTTGTCGTTAGTTTTTAACTACAACCGAAGTTAGGTATGTTCGACTCTTACACAAATTACTATATCGTAAAAGGTGCCTTGCGAAATGAGAGTGTTAGTCGTTCATTATTTTTTATCTTGGTCTTCGATTGCAGATGGACCTTTTGATAGGCGAGGTTATTCAACACTGGTCCAGTTTTTGCAGTCACAATAGCGATGACCAATCATTCTTGTAACGTTAATTGGATAAGCATGGCACGAGTTCCTTATCTAAGTTCGATCAACTTTCTTATATCACAAAAGCCCACAACCTCAAGAAAAAATTTGATATTCTCTCGAGCACAAATGCCAAAGGTATTATTCCTAATATCCGCAAGAATCAACCGAAGCTTATCTTCCAATACCTCAGAAGAGAAATAGGATATAAACCAGCAATCTAGTGCAACACAAAATCGGGGAACTAGCAACTGTATCAGGTTCATATCTGCGTCAACAAATTATATCTGCATCAATTGTAAGGTTTCTATGAAAAGAAAATGTACTCCCCCTTGCATTATATTCTCTTTCTTTCCAATTTTCTAATATGTCAAATATCAAAAATCATGATTGACATCCAAAACAATTGAAATCATGTGTCAATTTAAATAGTCTTGTTAAACCATGTAAATTAATTATCTTATGTATTTACTTTTGGTAAATCTGACAAAAGATTTTATTAACCCTCTTTTTCTTAGTTGAAATTTTAAAATTTTATTTTACAGAAATTTTGATATTTTGATTTTGATTAATTTTTTTTTTAATTTTGATATTGATTATTATTTTTTATTTCCATTTTGAATAATACTTTTTTATTTTGAGTTTTACAATTATTATTATTATTTTAATTTTGAATAATATTATTTTTCATATTAAATATTAGAAAAAAGTAATTTTATTAGTATAATCCATAGTTTAATTTTATATGCATCAAAAGGTAACATAAATTTTAGGAAGAACCAATATTCTAGATTTGATATGGTAGAATAATTTTGATTCATTCCCATCAAATCAAAATATTTTTTTGATAAGTCTTGGTATTTTTATTAATTTCGATTTCGGTATACATATCAGTCCAGTTCTCAATATCTCTATTGTTTCTAAGGTAAAAATAAAGAATTCTATAATTTAAATATTTTCTATCTAGATTTTTATGGGTATCAATAAAATATCATTACTATGCCTATAATTTATATATTCATGTGATAAAAGATCATATTTATAGTGTTTTTAAAATTTATCTATAGTTGCATTGTATTGCTAGTTTGTACACTATTTCACTTCTAAAAAATTGGAGATAAGCTTCACTTGATACTTGCGATTATTAGGAATAATACCTTTTGCATTTAGGCTCAAGAGAATATCAACTTTTTTCTTGAGGTCGAGGGCAGCTATGAAGTAAAAAGTTGATCGAAACTGGACAAAGAACACATGTCATGCTTATCCCATTTATGTTGCCAGAATGAGTGGCCATCGTTGCTGGGACAGCGAAAATTAAGCTGGTATTGAATCATCTCGCCTATCAGGGGTTTTATCAGCAATCCAAGAACAAGATAAAAAAATGATGAATGACTCACACTCTCATTTCGCTTGGAACCTTTACGATAGAGCAGTCTGTGTCAAAGCCGAACACATTCAGTTGTTGCTAGAAGCTGACGATATATTCTTGTCACAAGATGGAAACGTTCCATTGCTGAAAGCGGGCAACTATCATGGATGATAAAGTTTTTTTTCGGATACCCTGTACTCATAAGACAGCAACGGTTGACATTGCAACATGATCCGTGCCACTGTATGTTTCAAATCAGAGCAATCAATATAGAGAAAAACAAGATATATAAAAAAATTAGACTTACCTGTAGAACTAAGTGAAAATAATCATAATTGGACACAATAGTGGTGGAGAAAACTAGCAAGAAAGGGACAACGAGAGGTGTCATGCTTTGGCGAGTTAGAATTATGGGCATGTCGGAAGGCTTCTCCTCTACAATATATGACTGATGCATAATTGAAGGAGAATGAAGAAAGAAAATAACTTAGGTTCGATTTAATTATCTATAGGTCAGATGCATGTGCTGAAAAGAGAAGATTAATATATATATATATATATATATATATATATATATATATATATATATATATATATATATATATATATATATATATATATAATCTTTTATCACATGAATATATAAATTATAGGGATAGTAAGGACTCACATACACTAATACTTTAATCATTTTATGTATTGCTAAATATGACTATTGATTATTATAAAAAAAAAAGATATTTTATTGATACCCATCAAAATCTTGATAGAAAATATTTGAATTATATAATATATAGATTATAGGGATAGTAAGGACTCATATATACTAAAACTTGAATCGTTTTATGTATTGCTAAATATTACTATTGATGCTTATGAAAAAAAAAGATATTTTATTGATACTTATAAAAATCTAAATAGAAAATATTTGAATTATAGAATTTTTCATTTTTGCCTTAGAAACAATAGTGATATTGCGGAATGGACTGATATGTATACCGATATCAAAATTAATAAAAATACTAAGCCTTATCAAAAAACTTTTTGATTTGTTTGGAATGTATCAAAATTATTCTACCATATCAAATCTAGAAACTTGTGATACATATAAGATTAAACTATGGATCATACTAATCAAATTACTTTTTTCTAATAGTTAATACGAAAATAATATTAGTCATAATTAAAATAAAAATAATATTATTCAAAATCAAAATAAAGTAAATATTAGTCAAAATCAAAATAAAAAATATTAGTCAAAATTAAAATAAAAAATATTAGTTAAAATCAAAATGAAAAACATCAAAATCAAAACATTAAAGTATCCATTAAAATATAATTTTAAAATTCTATTCAAGAAAAAGAGTGTGTATATATATATACACATGCTTCTAACCTATGTATATGTATATCTATACATATGTATATTTATGTATATGTATATGTATATATATATATATATATAATTTTTTTTCACATGAATATATAAATTATAAGTATAGTAAGGACTCATACACACTAAAACTTGAATCGTTTTATATATTGCTAAATATGACTATTGATAATTACAAAAAAAAGGGATATTTTATTGATACGCATCAAAATCTTGATAGAAAATATTTGAATTATATAATATATAGATTATAGGGATAGTAAGGACTCATACATACTAAAACTTGAATCGTTTTATTTATTGCTAAATATGACTATTGATGATTACGAAAAAAAAAACATATTTTACTGATACCTATAAAAATCTAGATAGAAAATATTTGAATTATAATTTTTTTCATTTTTTCCTTAAAAACACTAGTGATATTGCGGAATGGATTGATATGTATACCGATATCGAAATTAATAAAAATACTAAGGCTTATCAAAAAAAATTTTGATTGGTTGGGAATGTATCAAAATTATTCTACCATATCAAATCTAGAACATTGTTTCTTCCTAGAATTTGTGTTACCTTTTAATACATATAAGATTAAACTATAGATCATACTAATCAAATTACTTATTTCTAATATTTAATAGAAAAATAATATTATTCAAAATTAAAATAATAATAATAATTGTAAAAATCAAAAAATAAAAGTATTAGTCAAAATGGAAATAAAAAATATTAGTCAATATCAAAATTAAAAAAAAATTTAATCAAAATCAAAATATCAAAATTTTCGTAAAATAATAATATTATTATTCAAAATCAAAATAAAGTAAATATTAGTCAAAATCAAAATAAAAAATATTAGTCAAAATTAAAATAAAAAATATTAGCTAAAATCAAAATGAAAGCGTTCAACTATCATGGATGATAAAGTTTTTTTCCGGATACCCTGTACTCATAGGACAGCAACGGTTGACATTGCAACATGATCCATGCCACTGTATGTTTCAAATCAGAGCAATCAATATAGAGAAGAACAAGATATATAAAAAAATTAGACTTACCTATAGAACTAAATGAAAATAATCATAATTGGACACAATAGTGGTGGAGAAAACCAGCAAGAAAGGGACAATGAGAGGTGTCATGCTTTGGCGAGTTAGACTTCTGGGCATGTCGGAAGGCTTCTCCTCTACAATATATGACTGATGCATAATTGAAGGAGAATGAAGAAAGAAAATAACTCAGGTTCGATTTAATTATCTATAGGTCAGATGCATGTGCTGAAAAGAGAATATTTATATATATATATATATATATATATATATATATTAATCTTCCCTTTTCAGCACATGCATATGACCTATAGATAATTAAATCGAACATGACATATATATATATATATATATATATATATATATATATATATATAATCTTTTATCACATGAATATATAAATTATATATATAAAAAATTAGACTTACCTGTAGAACTAAGTGAAAATAATCATAATTGGACACAATAGTGGTGGAGAAAACCAGCAAGAAAGGGACAACGAGAGGTGTCATGCTTTGGCGAGTTAGACTTCTGGGCATGTCGGAAGGCTTCTCCTCTACAATATATGACTGATGCATAATTGAAGGAGAATGAAGAAAGAAAATAACTCAGGTTCGATTTGATTATCTATAGGTCAGATGCTTGTGCTGAAAAGAGAAGATTAATATATATATATATATATATATAATCTTTTATCACAAGAATATATAAATTATAGGGATAGTAAGGACTCATATACACTAAAACTTTAATCGTTTTATGTATTGCTAAATATGACTATTGATGATTATAAAAAAAAATATTTTATTTATATCCATAAAAATCTGGATAGAAAATATTTTAATTATAGAATATTTCATTTTTGCCTTAGAAACAATATTGATAGTGTGGAATGGATTTATATGTATACCGATATCGAAATTAATAAAAATACAAAAGCTTATCAAAAAAATTTTTGATTGATTGAGAATGTATCAAAATTATTCTACCATATCAAATCTAGAACCTTCGTTTTTCCTAAAATTTGTGTTACCTTTTGATTTATATAAGATTAAACTATGAATCATACTAATCAAATTACTTCTTTCTAATATTTAATATGAAAATAATATTAGTCATAATTAAAATAAAATTAATATTATTCAAAATCAAAATAAAGTAAATATTAGTCAAAATCAAAATAAAAAATATTAGACAAAATTAAAATAAAAAATATTAGTTAAAATCAAAATAAAAAAAAATAAAATCAAAACATTAAAGCATCTATTAAAATATAATTTTAAAATTCTATTCAAGAAAAAGAGAGTTAATCAAATATTGTGTCATATCTACAAAAACGAAACTAAATGGGATATCTTGAATTTTTCGTTAGCTTTTAACTACAACCGAAATTAGGTATGTTCGGCTCTTACACAAATTACTATATCGTAAAGGTGCCTTGCGAAATGAGAGTGTTAGTCATTCATTATTTTTTATCTTGGTCTTCGATTGCAGATGGACCCTTTGATAGGCGAGGTTATTCAACACTAGCACAGTTTTTGCTATAACAATAGCGATAGCCAATCATTCTTGTAACATTATTTGGATAAGCATGGCACGAGTTCCTTATCCAAGTTCGATCAACTTTCTTATTTCACAACAGCCCTCAACCTCTAGAAAAAAGTTGATATTCTCTCGAGCACAAATGCAAAAGGTATTATTCCTAATATCCGCAATAATCAACCGAAGCTTATCTTCCAATACCTCAGAAGAGAAATAGGATATAAACCAGCAATCTAGTGCAACACAAAATCGGGGAACTAGCAACTGTATCAGTTTCATATCTGCGTCAACAAATTATATCTGCATCAATTGTAAGATTTCTATGAAAAGAAAATGTACTCCCCCTTGCATTATATTCTCTTACTTTCCAATTTTCTAATATATCAAATATCAAAAATCATGATTGACATCCAAAACAATTGAAATCATGTGTCAATTTAAATAGTCTTATTAAACCATGTAAATTAATTATCTTATGCATTTACTTTTTGTAGATCTGACAAAAGATTTGATTAACCCTCTTTTTCTTGGTTGAAATTTTAAAATTTTATTTTACAGAAATTTTGATATTTTGATTTTGATTAAATTTTTTTTAATTTTGATATTGACTAATATTTTTTATTTCCATTTTGACTAATACTTTTTTATTTTGATTTTTACAATTATTATTATTATTTTAATTTTGAATAATATTATTTTTCATATTAAATATTAGAAAAAAGTAATTTGATTAGTATAATCCTAAGTTTAATCTTATATGCATCAAAAGGTAACATAAATTTTAGGAAGAACCAAGATTCTAGATTTTATATGGTAGAATAATTTTGATTCATTCCCATCCAATCAAAATCTTTTTTTGATAAGTCTTGGTATTTTTATTAATTTCGAAATCGGTATACATATCAGTCCACTTCTCAATATCTCTATTATTTCTAAAGTAAAAATAAAGAATTCTATAATTCAAATATTTTCTATCTAGATTTTTATGGGTATCAATAAAATATCATTACTATCCCCATAATTTATATATTCATGTGATAAAAGATTATATCTATAGTGTTTTTAAAATTTATCTATAGTTGCACCGGATTGCTAGTTTGTACACTATTTCTCTTCTAAAAAATTGGAGATAAGCTTCGATTGATACTTGTGATTATTAGGTATAATACCTTTTGCATTTAGGCTCGAGAGAATATCAACTTTTTTCTTGAGGTCGAGGGTAGCTATGAAGTAAAATTTTGATCGAACCTGGACAAGGAACACATGTCATGCTTATCCCATTTATGTTGCCAGAATGAGTGGCCATCGCTGTTGGGACAGCGAAAATTAAGCTGGTATTAAATCATCTCGCCTATCAGGGGTTTTATCTGCAATCCAAGAATAAGATAAAAAAATGATGAATGACTCACACTCTCATTTCTCTTAGAACCTTTACGATAGAGTAGTCTGTGTCAAAGCCGAACACATTCGGTTGTAGCTAGAAGCTGACGACATATTCTTGTCATAAGATGGAAACGTTCCATTGCTGAAAGCGGGCAACTATCATGGATGATAAAGTTTTTTTCCGGATACCCTGTACTCATAGGACAGCAACGGTTGACATTGCAACATGATCAGTGCCACTGTATGTTTCAAATCAGAGCAATCAATATAGAGAAGAACAAGATATATAAAAAAATTAGACTTACCTATAGAACTAAATGAAAATAATCATAATTGGACACAATAGTGGTGGAGAAAACCAGCAAGAAAGGGACAATGAGAGGTGTCATGCTTTGGCGAGTTAGACTTCTGGGCATGTCGGAAGGCTTCTCCTCTACAATATATGACTGATGCATAATTGAAGGAGAATGAAGAAAGAAATAACTCAGGTTCGATTTAATTATCTATAGGTCAGATGCATGTGCTGAAAAGAGAATATTTATATATATATATATATATATATATATATATATATATATATATATATATATATATATATATATATATATATATATATATATATTAATCTTCCCTTTTCAGCACATGCATATGACCTATAGATAATTAAATCGAACATGACCTATATATATATATATATATATAAATAAATAAATATATATATATATATAATCTTTTATCATATGAATATATAAATTATATATATAAAAAATTAGACTTACCTGTAGAACTAAGTGAAAATAATCATAATTGGACACAATAGTGGTGGAGAAAACCAGCAAGAAAGGGACAACGAGATGTGTAATGCTTTGGCGAGTTAGACTTCTGGGCATGTCGGAATGCTTCTCCTCTACAATATATGACCGATGCATAATTGAAGGAGAATGAAGAAAGAAAATAACTCAGGTTCGATTTAATTATCTATAGGTCAGATGCATGTGCTGAAAAGGGAAGATTTATATATATATATATATATATATATATATATATATATATATATATATATATATATATATATATATATATATATATAATCTTTTATCACATGAATATATAAATTATATATAAAAAAATTAGACTTACCTATAGAACTAAGTGAAAATAATCATAATTGGACACAATAGTGTTGGAGAAAACCAGCAAGAAAGGGACAACGAGATGTGTCATGCTTTGGCGAGTTAGACTTCTGGGCATGTCGGAAGGCTTCTCCTCTACAATATATGACTGATGCATAATTGAAGGAGAATGAAGAAAGAAAATAACTTAGGTTCGTTTTAATTATATATAGGTCAGATGCATTTGCTGAAAAGAGAAGATTAATATTATTTTTACAATTATTATTATTATTTTAATTTTGAATAATATTATTTTTCATATTAAATATTAGAAAAAAATAATTTGATTAGTATAATCCATAGTTTAATCTTATATGCATCAAAAGGTAACATAAATTTTAGGAAGAACCAAGATTCTAGATTTTATATGGTACAATAATTTTGATTCATTCCCATCCAATCAAAATCTTTTTTTGATAAGTCTTGGTATTTTTATTAATTTCGATATCGGTATACATATCAGTCCACTTCTCAATATCTCTATTGTTTCTAAAGTAAAAATAAAGAATTCTATAATTCAAATATTTTCTATCTAGATTTTTATGGGTATCAATAAAATATCATTACTATCCCTATAATTTATATATTCATGTGATAAAAGATCATATCTATAGTGTTTTTAAAATTTATCTATAGTTGCACTGGATTGCCAGTTTGTACACTATTTCTCTTCTGAAAAATTGGAGATAAGCTTTGATTGATACTTGCGATTATTAGGAATAATACCTTTTGCATTTAGGCTCGAGTGACTATCAACATTTTTCTTGAGGTCGAGGGCAACTATAAAGTAAAAAGTTGACCGAACCTGGACAAGGAATACATGTCATGCTTATCCCATTCATGTTGACAGAATGAGTGGCCATCACTGTTGGGATAGCGAAAACTAAGCTAGTATTGAATCATCTCGCCTATTAGGGGTTTTATATACAATCAAAGAATAAGATAAAAAAATGATGAATGACTCACACTCTCATTTCGCATGGTAACATTACGATAGAATAGTCTGTGTCAAAGTCGAACACATTCGGTTGTAGCTAGAAGATGACGACATATTCTTGTCACAAGATGGAAACGTCCCATTGCTAAAAGCGGGCAACTGTCATGGATGGTAAAATTTTTTTCCGAATACCCTCTCATAGGACAGCAACGGTTGACATTGCAACATGATCTGTGCCACTAGATGTTTCAAATCAGAGCAATCAATATAGAGAAGAACAAGATAGATAAAAAAATTAGACTTACCTGTAGAACCAAGTGAAAATAATCATAATTGGACTCAGTAGTGGTGGAGAAAACCTGCAAGAAAGAGATAACGAGAGGTGTCATGCTTTGGCGAGTTAGACTTTTGGGCATGTCGGAAGGCTTCTTCTCTTCAATATATGACAGATGCATAATTGAAGGAGAATGAAGAAAGAAAATAACTCAGGTTTGATTTAATTATCTATAGGTCAGATGCATGTGCTGAAGAGAGAAGATTAATATATATATATATATATACATATATATATATATATATATATATATATATATATGTATATATATATATATATACATATATATATATATACATATATATATATATATATACATATATATATATATACATATATATATATATATACATATATATATATATATACATATATATATATATACATATATATATATATACATATATATATATATATACATATATATATATATATACATATATACATATATATATATATACATATATATACATATATATATATATATATATATATATATACATATATATATATATATATATATATACATATATATATATATATTTAAGTATACATATACATATATATATATATAATCTTTTATCACATGAATATATAAATTATGGGGATAGTAAGGACTCATATATACTAAAACTTTAATGGTTTTATGTATTACTAAATATGACTATTGATGATTAAAAAAAAGATATTTTATTGATATCCATAAAAATCTGGATAGAAAATATTTGAATTATAGAATTTTTCATTTTTGCCTTAGAAACAATAGTGATATTGCCGAATGGACTGATTTGTATACCGATATCGAAATTAATAAAAATACTAAGGCTTATCAAAATAATTTTTGATTTGTTGGGAATGTATCAAAATTATTCTACCATATCAAATCTAGAACCTTGGTTTTTCCTAGAATTTGTGTTACCTTTTGATACATATAAGATTAAACTATGGATCATACTAATCAAATTACTTCTTTCTAATAGTTAATATGAAAATAATATTAGTCATAATTAAAATAAAAATAATATTATTCAAAATCAAAATAAAGTAAATATTAGTCAAAATCAAAATAAAAAATATTAGTCAAAATTAAAATAAAAAATATTACTTAAAATCAAAATGAAAAACATCAAAATCAAAACATTAAAGTATCCATTAAAATATAATTTTAAAATTCTATTCAAGAAAAAGAGTGTGTATATATATATATACACATGCTTCTAACCTATGTATATGTATATCTATACATATGTATATTTATGTATATGTATATGTATATATATATATATAATTTTTTTTCACATGAATATATAAATTATAGGTATAGTAAGGACTCATACACACTAAAACTTGAATCATTTTATATATTGCTAAATATGACTATTGATAATTACAAAAAAAAGGGATATTTTATTGATACCCATCAAAATCTTGATAGAAAATATTTGAATTATATAATATATAGATTATAGGGATAGTAAGGACTCATACATACTAAAACTTGAATCGTTTTATGTATTGCTAAATATGACTATTGATGATTATGAAAAAAAAAGCATATTTTATTGATACCTATAAAAATCTAGATAGAAAATATTTGAATTATATTTTTTTTTTTTTTTTGCCTTAAAACAATAGTGATATTGCGGAATGGATTGATATGTATACCGATATCGAAATTAATAAAAATACTAAGGCTTATCAAAAAATTTTTTGATTGGTTGGGAATGTATCAAAATTATTCTACCATATCAAATCTAGAACCTTGTTTCTTCCTAGAATTTGTGTTACCTTTTAATACATATAAGATTAAACTATGGATCATACTAATCAAATTACTTATTTCTAATATTTAATATGAAAATAATATTAGTCATAATTAAAATAATAATAATATTATTCAAAATCAAAATAAAGTAAATATTAGTCAAAATCAAAATAAAAAATATTAGTCAAAATTAAAATAAAAAATATTAGCTAAAATCAAAATAAAAAATATCAAAATCAAAACATTAAAGTATTCATTAAAATATAATTTTAAAATTCTATCAAAGAAAAAGAGGGTTAATCAAATCTTGTGATAGATCTATAAAAATAAAACTAAATGGGATATCTTGAATTTGCCGTTAACTTCTAACTACAACCGAAGTTACGTATGTTCGGCTCTAACATAGATTACTCTACCGTAAAGGTGCCTTGCGAAATGAGAGTGTTAGTCGTTTATCATTTTTTATCTTGGTCTTCGATTGCACATGGACCCTTTGATAAGCGAGGTTATTCAACATTGGCACAGCTTTTGCTGTCACAATAGCGATGGCCAATCATTCTTGTAACATTAATTGGATAAGCACAGCACGAGTTCCTTATCCAAGTTCGATCAACTTTCTTACTTCATAGCAACCCTCAACCTCAAGAAAAAAGTTGATATTCTCTCGAGCCCAATTGCAAAAGGAATTATTCCTAATATCCGCAAAAATCAACCGAAACTTATTTTTCAATACCTTAGAAGAGAAATAGGATATAAACCAACAATTTAGTGCAACACAAAATCGGGGAACCAGCAACTGTATCAGGTTTATATCTACGTAAACAAATTATATCTGTATCAATTGTAAGATTTCTATGAAAAGAAAATGTATCCCCCTTGCATTATATTCTATTGCTTTCCAATTTTCTAATATGTCAAATATAAAAAATAATGATTGAAATCGAAAACAATTGATATCTTGTGTCAATTTGAATAGTCTTGTTAGACCATGTAAATTAATTATCTTGTGCATTTACTTTTGATAGATCTAACAAAAGATTTGATTAACCCTTTTTTCTTTGTTTAAATTTTAAAATTTTATTTTAACGAAATCTTTGATATTTTGATTTTGACTAATATTTTTTTATTTTTGATATTGACTAATATTTTTTATTTCCATTTTGACTAATACTTTTTAATTTTTATTTTGACAATTATTATTATTATTTTAATTTTAAATAATATTATTTTTCATATTAAATATTAGAAAAAAGTAATTTGATTAGTATGATCCATAGTTCAATCTTATATGCATCAAAAGGTAACATAAATTCTAGGAAGAACCAAGATTCTAGATTTGATATGGTAGAATAATTTTGATTTATTTCCATCCAATCAAAATCTTTTTTTGATGAGTCTTGGTATTTTTATTAATTTCGATATCGGTATACATATCAGTCTTGATATTTTTATTAAAATTTATGTATAGTTGTACTGGATTGCTAGTTTTTACACTATTTCTCTTCTGAGAAATTGGAGATAAGTTTCGATTGATACTTGCGATTATTAGGAATAATACCTTTTGCATTTAGGCTCGAGAGAATATCAATTTTTTTCTTGAGGTCGAGAGCAGCTATGAAGTAAAAAGTTGATCGAACCTGGACAAGGAACACATGTCATGCTTATCCCATTCATGTTGTCAGAATGAGTGGCTATCGCTGTTGAGACAGCGAAAACTATGCTAGTATTGAATCATCTCGCCTATCAGGGGTTTTATCTGCAATCAAAGAACAAGATAAAAAAATGATGAATGACTCACACTCTCATTTCGCATGATACCTTTACGATAGAGTAGTCTGTGTCAAAGCCGAACACATTCGGTTGTAGCTATAAGCTGACGACATATTCTTGTCACAAAATGGAAACGTCCCATTGCTAAAAGCGGACAA
>NC_088354.1:14577500-14805000 GCF_036884655.1 Musa acuminata AAA Group
GAATGAAAATTATTCTACCATATCAAATCTAGAATCTTGATTTTACCTAGAATTTGTGTTATATTTTGATGCATATAAGATTAAACCATGGATCATACCAATCGAATTACTTCTTTATAATATTTAATTTGAAAATAATATTAGTTAAAATAAAAATTAAAATATATTAGTCAAAATCAAAATAAAAACTATTAATCAAAATCAAAATAAAAAATATTAATCAAAACATCAGTGATTCCATTAAAATAAAATTTTAATACATTAATGGGATAAGCATGATCGTGTTTTTTGTTCAAGTTCGATTAACTTTCTTACTTCATAGTAGCCATCGACCTAAAGAAAAAAGTTGATATTCTCTCAAGCCTAAAAGTAAAAGGTATTATTTCTAATAACCGCAAGTATCAATCGAAGCTTATCTTCGAATTTCTCAGAAGAGAAATAGCGTATAAACCAGCAATCTATTGCAACTATAGATAAATTTTTAAAACACTATAGATATGATTTTTTATCACATTAATATATAAATTATGGAGATAGTAAAGACTCATACACACTAAAAATTGAATTGATTTATGTATTGCTAAATATGACTACTAATGATTACAAAAAAGAGTACTTTTTTGATACACAAAAAATTTGGATAGAAAATATTTGAATTATAGAATTCTTCATTTTTGCCTTAGAAACAATAGTGATATTCAAGACTAGACCGATATATATATATCGATATCAAAATTAATAGAAACACTAAAAATCTTCAAAAAAAATTGATTGGTTGAGAATGAATCAAAATTATTCTACCATATTAAATCTATAACCTTGGTTCGTCCTAGAAATTGTGTTATCTTTTGATGCATATAAGATTAAACTGTGAATTATACTAATCAAATTACTTCTTTCTAATATTTAATATAAAAATAATATTTATCATAATTAAAATAAAAATAATATTACTCAAAATCAAAGTAAAAAATATTAGGCAAAATCAAAATAAAAATATTAGTCAAAATTAAAATAAAAATATTAGTCAAAATAAAAAATATTAGTCAAAATCAAAACATTAATGATTCTGTTAAAATTGAATTACGATAGGATGACCCCTTGAATGAAAAAATGATTAATAATGTTAGAATATATATATATATATATATATATATATATATATATATATATATATATATATATATATATATATATATATATATATATATATATATATATATATATATATATATATATATATATATATATATCAGTATAAAAAATAATAAAAACACTAAGACTCATAAAAAAAAATTTTTTTGATTGGATGGGAATGAATGAAAATTATTCTACCATATCAAATCTAGAACCTTGATTTTTCTTAAAATTTGTGTTACATATAAGATTACACCGTGGATCATACCAATCAAATTATTAATTTCTATAATTTAATATAAAAATAATATTAGTCAAAATTAAAATTAAATAATATTACTAAAAATCAAAATAAAAAAATATTACTAAAAATAAAAATAAAAAAATAATCAAAATATCAAAGATTCCTTTAAAATAGAATTTTAAAACATGAATGGGATAAGCACGACATTTGTTCTTTGTCCAAGTTCGATCAACGTTCTTACTTCACAACAGCCCTCGATCGCAAGAAAAATATTGATATTCTTTCAAGCCTAAACACAAAAGGTATTATTCCTAATAACCACAAGTATCAATCGAAGCTTATCTAGTAAACCAGCAATCCAAAGGTATTATTCCTCAGAAAAGAAATAGTGTATAAACCAGCAATCCAGTGTAACTATAGATAAATTTTAAAAATACTATATATATAATCTTTTATCATATGAATATATAAATTATGAGGATAGTAAAGACTCATACACACTAAAACTTGAATCATTTTATGTATTGCTAAATATGACTATTGATAATTATCAAAAAAAGATATTTTATTGATACCCATAAAATTTTGGATAGAAAATATTTGAATTATAGAATTCTTCATTTTTGCCTTAGAAACAATAGTGATATTGAGGACTGGACTGATATGTATATCGATATCAAAATTAACAAAAACATTAAGATTCATCAAAAAAAAAATTTTATTGGATGGGAATAAATCAAAATTATTCTACCATGTCAAATCTAGATCCTGGATTCTTCCTAGAATTTTGTTAATTTTTGATGGATATAAGATTAAACTATGGATTATACTAATCAAATTACTTTTTTCTAATATTTAATATGAAAATAATATTAGTTATAATAAAAATAAAAATAATATTAGCCAAAATCAAAATAAAAAAATATTAGTCAAAATTAAAATAAAAAATATTATTCAAAATCAAAATAAAAAATATTAGTCAAAATCAAAATATCAAAGATTCTGTTAAAATATAATTTTAAAATTCTAACCAAGAAAAAGAGGGTTAATCAAATCTTGTGTTAGATCTACAAAAAAAAAACTAAAAGGGATGTCTTAAAGATGATTACACCGTATCAAATATTAAGAAAAGTAAAAAAAAATAATCCAAGAAAAATAACGAAAGAAAACTAGATTTATTCTTGAAAAAATATTTTCTTTTTCAATTATGATGGGATGACCCCTTGAATGAAAAAACCATTTAAAATTTTAGGATATATATATATATATATATATATATATATATATATATATATATATATATATATATATATATATATATATATATGATATTGGTATCGAAATTAATAAAAACACTCAGACTCATCAAAAAAAAATTTTTGATTGGATGGAATGAATGAAAATTATTCTACCATATCAAATCTAGAATCTTGATTTTTCCTAGAATTTGTGTTACATTTTGATTCATATAAGATTAAACCATGGATCATACCAATCAAATTACTTCTTTATAATATTTAATTTGAAAATAATATTAGTCAAAATAAAAATAAAAAATATTAATCAAAATATCAATGATTTTGTTAAAATTAAATTTTAATACATTAATGGGATAAGCACGACACGTGTTCTTTGTTCAGGTTCGATCAACTTTCTTACTTCATAGTAGCCCTCGACCTCAAGAAAAAAGTTGATATTCTCTCGAGCCTAAAAGCAAAAGGTATTATTCCTAATAATCACTGTTAAATATATGATTTTGATGATGAAGTCTATTATCATTTGTTTATCTAATATATATGTTAAGATAAGTGTGCAGGATTAACTACAATGGCAGTAAGATATATAGTAGGTGTTGAGCCGGAGTCAAGACCAAGATCACATTGGGGGTTTGAGAGTTCGTTGGAAGTTCAGATGGTCATCGGAAGTTATGCGGGAACAATCCGAGAAGTCCAAGAGCTTGCCAAAGAAGCTCGTCGTAACTCGCCAAGAGGATTATCGTGAAGTCCAGGAGTTTGCCGGGAGTCTGCCGAAGCATCGCCAAGGGTTCGTCGGATGTTCTCCGGAAGTTCGCCGGAAGCTCGCCGGAAGAAGCGATTGATGCATCGAAACACATTTTGCTATATTAATATCTTAATTGTCATAGTTAGTAGGTAGATTAAGTTAGAATTAGAAGGTGATCCCATTAACTTAATCAGGGGCCAATTGGGCTCTTAATAAACCCAAATTAGGCCGAATGGAATAGCCCATTCGGACCCAGAATTCCTAGCCGGTGGTGGCACTACAGGGCCAGTGGTGGCACCGCCTAAGAGACTCGGTCTCCCACTAGCAACTTGGATGCATCCACTTCTGAAACATCCTTACCCAAGGATTGGAAGTATGTAGATTCATATCCTAAGGAGCTAATCATAGGAGACACATCTAAAGGGGTTCAAACACGTTCTTCTCTTAAAAATGTTTATGTCAACGCCGTTTTTTTCTTCCAAATTGAACCTAAATGTATTGACGAAGCCATGAAAGATGATTCATGGATTATCGTAATGCAAGATGAGTTAAATCAATTTGAGAGAAATGAGGTGTGGAAGCTTGTTCCTAGGCCAAATGACCATTTAGTTATTGATACTAAATGAGTCTTTAGAAACAAGCAAGATGAATCTGGTATCATGGTTAGAAACAAGGCTAGATTAGTGGCCAAAGGTTTCAAGAAGAATGTTTCGATTACGAAGAAACCTTCGCTCCTGTGACTCGATTAGAAGCCATAAGGATGCTCCTTGCCTATGCTAGTAGTAATAATTTTAAGTTGTTTCAAATGGATGGTAAAAGTGCTTTTCTTAATGGCTTTATTTTCGAAGAAGTTTATGTTGAACAACCTCTCGAATTTAAAAATAATAGTCTCCCTAATCATGTGTTTAAATTAACTAAAGCTCTCTATGATCTAAAACAAGCCCCAAAGGCTTGGTACAAGAGACTTAGTTCTTTTCTTATTGAAAATAATTTCTCTAAAGGCAAGGTCGATACTACATTATTTATCAAAAATTTTAAAAATAATTTTCTCATTGTTCAGATTTATGTTGATGATATTATCTTCGTTTCTACAAATGAACCTCTTTGTGAATCTTTTGTTAAAACTATTAGTCTTGAATTTGAAATGAGTTTGATGAGAGAATTAATCTTCTTTTTAAGTTTCTAAATTAAACAACTAAGCAATGGCATCTTTATTAGTCAAACTAAATATACTTTAGATTTGCTAAAAAGATTTAATATAGATAGCTAAAAAACTATCAAAGATTAGTCAAACTAAATACACTTTACATTGATAAGGTTCTTAAAAGATTCAGTAAAGCCAAAATAATTTGTTCTTCACTTGTAGGTCATTTTAAGCTTAGTTCAAGATAATGTCTTACAAGTGAAAAAAAAAAAAAAGAAGAAGAAATGTCTAGAGTACCTTAATCATCTACAGTAGGTAGTTTGATATATGCTATGATTTGTACTAAGCTAGATATAGGTCATGCAGCTAGAGTTTTTAGCCGATTTCTCTTTAATCATGGTAAGGAATGTTGGATAGTAGTGAAATAGATATTAAGATATCTAAGAGGTACTTCCAAGTTGTGTTTATGTTTTGGTTATAAAGAACCTGTGCTAAAATGGTACACAAATACAGACATGGTAGGTGATACTGATTCCAAAAAGTCTACTTTGGGATTCTTGATGACGTTTGCAGGGGGAGTAGTCTCTTGGTAGTCTATGTTATATAATTTTGTTGCTCTATCAACCATATAAGCAAAATATATTGTATTTTGCTAAAGCTTACAAGGAAACTTTATGGATGGAAAAGTTTCTATAGGAATTAAACTTAAAATAAGAAGGATCTACTAATTACTATGGTAGTGAAAGTGTCATTTATCTCTTCAAGAATTTAATTTACCATTCTAAATCTAATCATATTGTCATAAGATACTATTGGATTCGTAATGTGCTTGTGACGAAAGAATTATATTTAGAAAAAGTATATATCAATGAGAATGGATCAAACATGTTGACAAAGTCTTTGTCTAAGGAGAAGCTTGAAGTATGTAGGCGAAGAATGAGCTTAGTACAAGCCACAATATGAGCTAGATGAAGAGAATTGTTGGGTCTAGCCTATAGGTGGGTTTGGACAGGACGATTTAGGCATTGAGCTCAAATATGATTTATTAAAAAAATAAAAAAAGAGAAGTAGAGACGTGTGCAGTGTGAGGTGTGCGAACTTAAGGAACAAACCGTGAAAATTATGGCAGCGAAAGAAAAGAGAGATGAGAGAGAAAATAGGGTGTTAAGGTTTTTGCTAGATGATCAAGTAGTTAAACTTATTTAATTTTGATCTAAATTTTATATAGAGAATCCTTGCAACAAGCTTTATAATCCTAGTCGATTTATGATTTGTTCTCTCTTATGTGTTTTTCTGATATACCCACTTGATGATATCTAAATCTTTTTTTTGATGAAATTTATCTATGATGATGATATGTTATTGTTGAGTCAAGATCGGTGTTCTTGATGTTATTATGATTTTTTAATTATTTTATAAAGATTTATTATAAATCTATTATAATTATTGATGATAGTGAAGATTTGAAGTGGACTATAGTCCTGTGATTTTTTTTTATATTAGGTTTTTATATAAAAATTTGATATCTTATTTTGTGATTAATTCATTATTTCACTATCTATACTTCCTGATTAATATTTATTTTGATAATAAATTAGTATTTTGATAAGAACATATTTTGATTAAAAAATCCTATAATAATAATTTTTCTCAACAACAACAGTACATAGTAATGTCAGTGAATAGATAGATTACGTCGTAATATCACACTCGAAACGGTATATTGCATAAGTCTTTTCGGTGAGCAACGTGTGTGATTATGTAGTCAGAGCCAAATAAATAAAACCCCGTATTCATAGGTCACTATTAGGAGCATTTATTATCATCAAAGAAATGGTTTCTAAAGTATGTGGATGTCACGATTCTCCCATGAATTAATCAATCTAGTAAATTTATTTATTCAAAATTTTAAGAGTTTTTTAATAAATGAAACACTCATCTAAGTTCTTACCAGTCGATTCAAATTCTTAATCTTTTTTCTTATGCTAAAACCGTAAATTTAAATAGATTCAATTTAAATTGAATGTGCATCTAAATCTCACATTCAATAACTTAATACACTAAGTAAAATCACATAATAAAAAATGTCTAAGCCTATGTAAATGACAGGCAATACACTGCGAAGATGTTGCATTATATATTTACCATTATGCCACTTATTATTATTATTTTTTGTTAATTAATCATTAACTAATCATATTTGTTCGAACCCTCAATCTTATATAAGAGGATAAAAATACATCATATTAATGTTTTAGGTATCGATATATTGGATGCAGTCTTAAACCCTTAATCTTTGATAAATTGATCTGTTATGCCATCATTAAAATCATATTTGTTCAACTCTATTATAGTTTAATATGGATATCCATATGTCCACTAAAGCTCATGAGATTTTATTATCATTCAGATTAAAATTTTAACATAAATATAAGATTAAAATAATTTTCATCTAATATTTCATCGACCTTTGTGTAATTTCTCTCTATAACTCGTTTTAAACGTGAGAGGGGATTATAGAGTTTCAAATAGATTGGATAATTTCAACAAAATAATAGTAATAATTATTATTATTATTATGCAAAGTCGTACAATCCATGTCCTGGATCAGTTTCCACGATTTTGTTATATTGCATGACGCCAATTCAATGCAATCATATTTCAGCCTTCAGACAAGAATTGTAAACGTTTTCCTCTCAGTATTGAAGAGACTCCGTACAGCCTAATAAATTATGAACAGTTATAATATTAAGCACTGCACCGGGAAGAAGCCCATCAACTGTGTTTGTCGAAGAATGCGATGAGGCCGTCGTAGACGACCTGCTCGGCATTCACCCCCATCACGAAGTCCAGATGTGCGTACTCGTTCACCAGCTGAGCCACGAGCTTGTCGGCGTCATGGTTGCTGAGATCATTCAACAGCAGCTGCACGTCCTTCACGTCCGACAGCATGTCCCCGCCGCCGTAGCAGAGCATCAGCGGCAGGTGGTGTGGAATGTTGGACATATGGTACTCGGGTGGGCTGCTCTGCCCATACGCAGCCATGTTGGCCGTACTGCTCCCGTAGTCGTATTTTGTTATCACTCCACGTCTGAATGCTGTGAGGGCTCAAAGACAGGTATACATACACTCTCTTGTGAGGAAGAAATCTAAGTAGCTCAAGCATGTGATATTTTAGATTTGTATCAGACGGACTGACTCTGTGAAAAATGGACGAGTGTCCTCACGGATGTAGGCTGGAGTTCATACTTCAAGAACATGTCAACAGTGGAGTCATTGAGGCAGCAGTTTGGCCCTGCATCCAAAGTGAGTGTGTGGGTGTGTGTGCAGAATAAGGAAGGAAAAGCAAATACATATGTAAATTAATTGAAGGCCACAATAATAAATACATATATGATTAAAGTCAAATCAAACTTATGTTGCGGGCGGAATATTATCGGCGGAATAATTTGTGCGTACCTGTTAATGATGCCATAAGGTCGTAGCACTTCACCCCCGGAATAGCGCAGACCAACTCCAAAAACATGGTTCCGACTGCCCTGCTTATCCATTAGGAACACACTTGAATTAGAAAAGCTTTCTTTTATGTCAATGTATGGTCGGTCATGTTGATAAGGCCTCTGACGATTTTGTCAGCACATTTTCTTTTGACAACAACAAGAGGGATATGTTAGTTTATGTACCCTTTAGGATCAAATTCTGCCACTCCAAGCGCTCCCAACATCTGCAAGAAAAAAAGCAAGAAAGCTATGACACAGCTCTGGACGTCGGAAAATTAAAGAGGAAGATAATGAATGATGTAACTCCCCTGATGAGAAAAATAGAGTGTTGTGAACTCGTTCTTACTTCTCCTGCGAATGCGGTGGCTGCAGCTCTTCCGATCGGAGTTGTCATGGAAGTCAGATAGGCCACCGGACTCAAAAGGGCAGCTGACTTGATCTTATCCACCAGCTTCCCTTCAGAGAATGCTGATAGAGCTGTCAGAGATCCCTGTAGCATCCAACGTCACTCAGTTGTAGTAGTAGTAGTGGTGGTAGTAGTAGAACATACATACATACATACAAAGTAATTCAATGTGGAAGGAAGAATGATATGTATTGGCATTAAAGTAATTAAAAGAAAAGTCTCCTACCATGGAGTGACCGACATAGTGCAGCTTCTGCCCAGTTTGCTGGAATACGAAACCCACAGTAGCAGGCAAATCATAGCTGGCCAACTCATCCCATGACCACGCCCAATAAGCCTACCAGACAACAAAAGGATGATGCTAATTATACCAACAACCTGCTCAATACTTCATAATCAGCAACGTAGAGAAGATGACCAACCGTGTCTGATGTATTGAGAGACTCATGGCGACGGCTCCACCTGGTGCCCCTGCCGTGTGTAATCCATACATCGAATCCCTTGTCTGCAAGTACGAAAGCCAGTGATTGTTGAGGTGGATTCAGTAGCCATGTCGTCCCGTCCTGCCATCATTCATCAATCGTCAATCATCATCATCAGAAGAAGAATGACGAAGAAGACAACGTACCGTGCATGCATGCATGCACGGCTACACATGCAGATTGCTTAAGGAAACGTACCGAGAGGACTCCATGTTGGAGCAGCACAGGCTGCCTCTTGCCCGCGCTGCCGCCTCCTCTTCCTTGTGGGATCCTGTGCATGGTCAGTATGTACCCGTCTTGCGTCTTCACCTGCAAGGGATGCAACCAGCTTCAACCATTCATGCCATGCCCGCATCAAATCATCAATCCATCCACGTTTATCTGCACTCCGCTACCTCATATTCTCGGCACTCGTAACCCTGAGGGCTCACCACGGCGGTGCACACCCCATCATCCGCCGCCTCGAGGCTTTGCACCAGCTGCCGTCGTCCGCGAGCTCCAGCCAGCTCGCCCTGGAAGCCCATGGAGAGGACGAAGGCGATGACGAGACGCCAGTTAATGCAACGGAATCCCATGTTGGAGGTAAGCGAAAGGTGAGATCACCTCCTTCACCAAGGATTGGTCTTCTTACGAGGAGAAGGATGAGGAGGAAGTGGATGAAGGATGAGACCTCGTTCATGGCCTTCTTATAGGGCGGAGGAGGAGGAGGAGGAAGGAGATGGCGAGGTTGATCTGTGCAGGCAGTTGAAGGGTGGTGATATGTGATTATCGCTACGTGTTAACAGCTCTTGTTGTTGTCAAAAGAAAATGTGCTGACAAAATCCCTCTTGTTGTTGTCAAAAGAAAATGTGATATTTGATCCTAAAGGGTACATAAACTAACATATCCCTCTTGTTGTTGTCAAAAGAAAATGTGCTGACAAAATCGTCAGAGGCCTTATCAACATGACCGGCCATACATTGACATAAAAGAAAGCTCTTCTAATTCAAGTGTGTTCCTAATGGATAAGCAGGGCAGTCGGAACCATGTTTTTGGAGTTGGTCTGCGCTATGCCGGGGGTGAAGTGCTACGACCTTATGGCATCATTAACAGGTAAGTACAAATTATTCCGCTGATAATATTCCGCCCGCAACATAAGTTTGATTTGACTTTAATCATATATGTATTTATTATTGTGGCCTTCAATTAATTTACATATGTATTTGTTTTTCCTTCCTTATTCTTCACACACACCCACACACTCACTTTGGCTGTAGGGCCAAACTGCTGCCTCAATGACTCCACTGTCGACATGTACTTGAAGTATGAACTCCAGCCTACATCCGTGAGGACACTCGTCCATTTTTCACAGAGTCAGTCCGTCTGATACAAATCTAAAATATCAGATACTTAAACTACTTAGATTTCTTCCACACAAGAGAGTGTATGTATACCTGTCTTTGAGCCCTCACAGCATTCAGACGTGGAGTGATAACGAAATACGACCACGGGAGCAGTACGGCCAACATGGCTGCGTATGGGCAGAGCAGCCCACCCGAGTACCATATGTTGAACATTCCACACCACCTGCCGCTGCTGCTCTGCTACGGCTGCGGGGACATCTGTCGGACGTGAAGGACGTGCACCTGCTGTTGAATGATCTCAGCAACCATGACGCCGACAAGCTCGTGGCTCAGCTGGTGAAGGAGTACGCACATCTGGACTTCGTGATGGGGGTTAATGCCGAGCTGGTCGTCTACGACGGCCTCATCGCATTCTTCGACAAACACAGTTGACGGGCTTCCTCCCAGTGCAGTGCTTAATATTATAACTATACGCGATTGCTGCTGACTTGACATTCTTTGTGTGCTCTGTTCTGTGGGAGATTCATGTACAAATGGAGGTGAAAGAGAAATAAATCATATATCTCCATATAATAAATCATATTCTGCTCGATCAGTATATTCTGCTCGATCAGTGCTAATGTATTAGACTAATGGATAGATCAATTTGATACCCATTTTAATCTACATGACTATGCCATGAACATGATTCAAAAGTCTCATCCGAGAAGAATTTTACCCTATGGGATGTCTCAAAAAAAAAAGATGAAGTAACACTACCTACACCATCAAAGGGATCGATTTGTAAAAGAATACACCACTGAGTTCTGACAATAAGTGTGGTGGCAATCAGAATTTCTCTTGATGACCACTCAATAGTGATGAAATACACCATTGGCCTCCATGTCTAAATAAACATTAAACCGAGCCTCCTCAAAACTTGCTATATCATAATAGCAAGCATGATGATAGTGATGATCGAGAAAAAGAATTGAATAAGAAGAATATGGAGAATGCAAGAAAGCTAAGAAGAATCTCTAAGAGTGGCAAAGCTACTTCTTCTTTAAAACAAAATAATTTGTTTTACGATCACTATAAGATTATAGATCATACACTAGAGAAGTACTAGTAGGATCATCCTAAACTCTTTCTAAAGAAGTGAAAGAAGAATAATCAGAATCGATATAAGACGACTGTTACCGTAGAAGATGATCAAACCAAACTAGCACCCGTTTCACACTTGGAACTGAGTCTATCACTTATGACTAGACCAAATGTTATAGATTTAAATCCAATCCTTGATCCAAAAGTTTGAGGAGAATTATTCACTCTCAAGATCCAAGTAAAACAAGAGATTATCAATGCCATCATTAACACTGAAATCCAAAAGAACTTAATCTTGGTAAGTTAAGTGCAAAAACTTGGATTTGAGATCACTCCTCATCGATAGCCATATCGACTGGATTGGATCCACAAAAATGTCAAAATGAGCATAAATCAATAGTGCATATTCAAAATTATGATCACTAACGAATATATCAATGAGATGACATATAAGGTGGTGCCCTATGAGATATGTCAAGATATATTTAGAAGTCTATATTGGTAGGATCGAGAAGCCATCTACTACGATTGGCCCCAACAATATATATTCCTAAAGGATGAAAATATGTTTATTATCAAGAAGGATCAAAGTTAATGGCCAATCGACCTATTCACGATCGCCCAAGCAAAGAGGCCAATGAACATGTGTCAAAAGTTTGTGCTCTTGATCATATGATCAATTATAGTAACAACACAAACATTAGCCTATAAAACCATATAAGATGAAGGCCTATGACGACTCATAAGCAAGTACTTGAAGCTCTTTGAAGAACTCAGCATACTTCCTCCATGGCATGTAGTGGAGTTCAAAATCCAACTTATGTCCGATGCCCCTTTGCCGAATCTTAGCATGTACTAGAGTTCGATCATGAAAAGAGAAGAAATCTAAAGATAAGCTGTTGAGCTTATCAAGAGTAGTGTCATTCAGCTAAGAGTAGCTCACCGGTCGTGATGGTTCCAAAGAAAGGAGGTTGGCATTTTTGAATCGATTATCATGTCTTAAACAAAATTACAATAAAGAACTAATACACACTACCATTGATTGATGACTTGTTAGACCAACTACAACATGCCATGTTCATGTCAAACCTCAATCTTAAATCAAGATATAATTTAGTTTGAATCCGAGAAGAAAGATACTTACAAAATAATGTTAAAGAAAAGGCAAGAACTATTTGAGAATAATGCATAATGCATTTTATCATTAATAAAGTTTTGGCAAAGGCAAAAGTACTATCGATGGAGATCTGAGCATCCTTGTTAATTCATTCATTTGAAGCGTCTACTGAATAGTGCTCCCATGATATTTTGATCCTCGTTCTACTGTCAAAATAATATTAAAAAATCTTGATAAAAAGCTTCTAATGATCGACTAGCATCGAATAGTTGGTTCGTAGAAGTGATGATGTCCATTGTCTCTCATAGTTTGCTGCATTGAGATCTTGCAAACCCTATGGCCTATGGCTCAGCAGCTGCGAAGTCCTTGAAAGGCCTGCTTGCACATCTCAAATCATGGTGCTGCCACACCATGAATCTATATGGCCAGATAAGAAGCCAGCTTTTATTTAAATAAAAATATATTTAATTTAATCGAAAAATAGATCTATTTTCACTCAAAAAAATATATAAAATAAAATTAGATTGCACACGACTCTGCTGGGGATCGAACCCAGAATCTCTGGTTCCGTAGACCAGCGCCTTATCCATTGGGCCACAGAGTCGTAGATATTGATATTCTTTAAATATAATATAATATCTTATAAAATTTACACGATAACCAATACTTTCACTTTCTTTAAAGATGTTAATAAAAATCCTAAACCAAGCAAATATTTTGCCATTATTTATCGACCTTTAGCTTTTGGTGATGAGGTCTTCTACAATTCTCAACGAATGCTTCCTTTCTCATAGTCAAATAATTGTTATCTTGTATCTATAATATGTTTATGTGTGATATAAAGGTTTGAAACCTCATTAAAAATCTCGTGGAATAATATAACTGAACTTTGTGAAAAGTATTCTTATGATACTATAATAATATGTGATTAAAATAAATGACTTGACATTTCTGTTCTTTGTTGTAAAAATACAAAGTAGTTGTTTTATTAAAATTCGCTTTAAAATATTTCTTTATTCTTTACAAGAATACATAAATTTATAGGGAACTGACAGCAAGTTATATCCCTCAATAAAATTAAAGTGGACGAACGAAGTTGTAGTTGAGACTATTAGGTGTTTGATTAAAGAAAAAATAGTACCAAAAGAGTTTTGGGTTGTAGCTATGATTATAATATACTTATTAAACCATTTTCTTATCAATATAATACAAGAAAAAATATCCTATGAAGCTTAATTAGAAAGAAAGACGGATATATGTCGTTTAAAAGAAAGACAGATGTAAATTGCTTAAAGGTATTTGGTTGTATTGCTTATTTTTGTATTCCTATTAAAAAAAAAAAAGAACTTGATAATAAAAATATTAAATATTTATTTATAGGGTATAGTAATTAAATACAAGGTTTTAGACTTTATGATCTTATAACTAAGAAATTAATTATAAGTTATAATATTGGTTTTAATGAAGAAGAACTTAAAACCCTAAAGCAATCGAAATTCAATAATGGAGATGAAGTCGATAAGGTACATAATACATAATACCTCAATAGAATCTTCTCATATTTTTAATAATTCTAATTCAAGTTATTCTAATTATACTGAAACACTTCTAAGAAAATTTTGTAGTCTCAGAGATATATCAATATGATGATCTTACATGTTTTACTTTAGAATCTACTTGTTTTGAAGTTGTAGCAGGAAACAAAAATGAGTGAAAGAAATGAATAACAAATTGCAAACTACTAAAAACAAATTTTGGAAGCCGGTAAATTTGACCCAGGAAAAGAAGTGATTGAACTAAAGTAGGTGTAAAAGTCAAAATTTAATGCTAGTAACTCGCTATACATGAAGCTTATTTATTTGCCAATGGGTATGCTCAAATTTTAGACTTTTCAAAAATATTTTCTTCGATTAATAGAATTGATACAATTAGAATAGTATTAGCATTGACAACCCAAAAATAATAATAAATTTATCAATTTGATGTTAAATGGAATCGAAAATTGCAAGAAGAGATTTATGTAAAGCAACCTGAAGGATTTAAAATTAAAGAACAAGAAGATAAAATGTATAAATTAGATAAAGTATTATATGGTTTAAAACAAGCATCGAAAGCATAATACGATACAATTGACAAGTACTTTCTTCAATATAAGTTTTAGAAAAGTTTAAATGAACCAACTTATGTATAAAAGCCCAAGGTATGAAAGTTTTTATCATTTGTTTGTATATGGATGATGTGATTTATACTAAAAACTTATCAGATATACTTATTGAATTTCATAAAAGTATGATGTTAGAATTTGAAATGATTAAATTAGCACTGTTACATTCTTTTCTAGGAATGAAAATTATTTAAAATATAAATGAAATCTTTTGGTGCTACGAGAAATATGCTAAAGATTTGTTAAAAAGGTCTTATGTGACAACGTGTAAGCCAAATTTTGTTAAATGATGGAGTAGATGAGAAACAATATAAAATTTTAATTAGAGGTTTAATTTATCTCATACATTCTAGGGTGGACATTATGTTTGCATTTAATTTGTTATCTAGATTCATTAGCACGCATCATTTTGGAGCAATTAAATAATTATTAGATACACTAAGAGAATTTTCAATTATGACGTCTATTATGCGCTGGTAAAAAATTTGAAGTTGTATTCTTATATTCATAGTGATTGAACTAATTGCGCAGATAATAGATAAGACACTTTAGGATTTGTGCTTGGCCAAAATGAGAGGAAAATGTTTTGATGAAAGGCTTCGAATCGTTAACTAGTTCGACTCATCAAAGTTTGGAGCTGCTAGGCCATGCCAAGGAAAACCTCTATAGACACGATCATGTGAGTTGCCATCGCAAAATAACGAAGAGAGACTACGATTATTGAACAACCTTCAGTATTCGAGAGAAGTTCTGACAAAAGAAAATATTGATGGTTGGCCGACAATAGGCAAAGGTGCTATTGTTGGGGATCAAAGCATCCTTGTTGGGTCATTCGTTTCAAGTGTATATCGAGTAGTGCTCTGGCGACACGTCGAGCCTTCTTTTAGCAATAAAATGATAAGAAAAAATTTTGATGAAAGGTTTTGAATTGTTAACTAGCTCACCTCGGTTTGGACTCAGCCTTTGCTGGGATCCTTGATCTCGCCTGAATGTCCAAGGTAGTTCCAAATAGCAAATGATCAATGTCCGAAGCGATGTTATATAAAAAATATTTTTAACAAATAAAAAATATTTGGATTCAACTGACATGACATATTTCAAGTCTTTTTTCTAATAACATGGCTGCCACGCGTACGATTGGGTAGGAATATCATCACCCTATCAACGATAAAAAGTTTTGAATAAAAAGAAACTAATGGTTCACTGCTAAAATTAAAGAGTCAAACGTTATCCATTACCAATAGTATTCTTTTATTTTAATTTGGAGGACACAATCTCTTGTGACATTTTCCGTGATCTCAATGTTCTTCTATTATGTTAGCATGAATTTGCTTAATAATATGTTATGCGGGCCTTTATAAACGGCATGTCGTTATGGTGAAGAGGTAAAATTTGGTTCAACTTCTTGTATTGCACACAACAACAATCGATTTTTCAACTTTTGTACAGTTACATGTAGTTGTGAAAGGCCATAACAATAACAAGTAGCGAAGATCACGCATCACCACCCTTCAACTGCCTGCACAGATCACCCTCTCCATTTCCTTCCTCCTCCTCCGCCTCCGCCCTATAAGAAGGCCATGAACGAGGTATCATCCTTCACTTACTTCCTCCTCACTATAAGAAGGCCAATCCTCGGTGAAGGAGGTTATCTCATCCTTGGCTTACCTCCAAATGGGATTCCGTTGCGCTTCTCGTCATCACCTTCGCCCTCTCCATGGGCTTCCATTGCGAGCTGGCTGGAGCTCACGGACGACGGCAGCTGCTGTAGAGCCTCGAGGTTGAGGATGACGGCGTGTGCACCGCCGTGGTGAGCCCTCAGGGTTACGAGTGCCAAGAATACGAGGTAGCCGAGTGCAGATAAATGTGGATGGATGTATGATTGATGCGGGCATGGCATGAGTGGTTGAAGCTTGCTGCGTCCCCTGCATGTGAAGACGCAAGATGGGTACATACTGACCATGCACAGGATCCCACAAGGACGAGGAGGCGGCAGCGCGGGGAAGAGGCAGCCTGTGCTGCTCCAACATGGAGTCCTCATGGTACGTTTCCTCGAGCAATCTGCATGTGTTGCCATGCATGCATGCATGCATGCACAGTACGTTGTCGTCTTCGTCATTCTTCTTCTTCTGATGATGATTGACGCTTGATGGATGGATGATGGCATGACGGGTTGACATGGCTTCTGAATCCACCTCAACAATCACTGGCTTTCGTACTTGCAGACAACGGATTCGATGTCTGGATCACACACGGCAGGGGCACCAGGTGGAGCCGTCGCCATGAGTCTCTCGATACATCAGACCCGGTTGGTCATCTTCTCTACAATGCTGATTATGAAGTCTTGAGCAGGTTCATCATCCTTTTGTTGTCTCGCAGGCTTATTGGGCGTGGTCATGGGATGAGTTGGCCAGCTTTGATTTGCCTGCCACTGTGGGTTTTGTATTCCAGCAAACTGGGCAGAAGCTGCACTATGTTGGTCACTCCATGGTAGGAGACTTTACGTACTTTAATGCCAAACATATCATTCTTCCTTCCACTTTGAATTACTTTGTATGTATGTTTTGCTACTTACTGCCACCACTAGTACTACAACAACTGAGTGACGTTGGATGCTACAGGGAACTCTGACAGCTCTATCAGCATTCTCTGAGGGGAAGCTGGTGGATAAGATCAAGTCAGCTGCCCTTTTGACTCCGGTGGACTATCTGACTTACATGACAACTCCAATCGGAAGAGCTGCAGCAAGCGCATTCTCAGGAGAAGTAAGAATGAGTTCACAACACTCAATTGATTTTTTCTGTCATCAAGGGAGCTATATCACATTATCCTCTTCTAATTTACCTACCTCCAGAGCTGTGTCATAGCTTTCTTGCTTTTTCTTGCAGATGTTGGGAGCACTTGGAGTGGCAGAATTTGATCCTAAAGGGTACGTAAACTAACATATCCCTCTTGTTGTCAAAAGAAAATGTGCTGACAAAATCATCAGAGGCCTTATCAACATGACCGACCATACATTGAGTGATGTTATCGTTAAAGCTCTTCTAATTCAACTGTGTTCCCTAATGGATAAGCAGGGCAGTTGGAACCAATTATTTGGAGTCCGTCTGCGCTATGCCGGGGGTGAACTGCTACGACCTTATGGCATCATTCACAGGTACGTACAAATTATTCCGCTGATAATATTCCGCCCGCAACATAAGTTTGATTTGACTTTAATCATATATATATTTATTATTGTGGCCTTCAATTAATTTACATATGTATTTGCTTTTCCTTCTTTATTCTGCACACACACCCACACACTCACTTTGGATGTAGGGCCAAACTGCTGCCTCAATGACTCCACTGTTGACATGTACTTGAAGTATGAACTCCAGCCTACATCCGTGAGGACACTCGTCCATTTTACACAGAGTCAGTCAGTCTGATACAAATCTAAAATATCATATACTTGAGCTACTTAGATTTCTTTCTCACAAAAGAGTATGTAAAACTTTCTTTGAGCACTCGCAGCATTCAGACGTGGAGTGATAACAAAATACGACCACGGGAGCAGTATGGTCAACATGGTTGCATATGGGCAGAGCAGCCCACCCGAGTACCACATGCCCAACATTCCACACGACCTGCCGCTGCTTCTCAGCTACGGCGGCGGTGACATGATGTCGGACGTGAAGGACGTGCAGCTGTTGTTGAATGATCTCCGCAACCATGACGCCGACAAGCTCGTGACTCAGCTGGTGAAGGAGTACGCACATCTGGACTTCGTGATGGGGGTGAATGCCAAGCAGGTCGAATACGACGGCCTCATCGCGTTCTTCAACAACCACAGTTGATGGGCTTCTTCCCGTTGCAGTGCATAATTATAACTATACGCGAATCGAGGAGGACAAATGAGCGATTGCTGTTGACTTGACATTCTTTGTGGACTCTGTGGGAGGACAAAGGAGGACAAATGTACAAAGGGAGGCGAAAGAGAAATATATCTTATATCTAATAAATCTTATGTCTAACCAGTCGAATCACCATCCATACTATATCCCTTTTCGACTTTTTCAGCTTCCACTAAGTGGCATCACATCCAATGAGTCATCGTCAATCGAAAGAATATCTACCATAACACAAGTAGATTGGTGATAAATCTGGGTTGATCTCTAGTTGTTGCTACATGTCTTTGGTGCGTGTGGAGGCTGAGGAATGAGTTAGTTTTCCAATAAAAATCGATATTGGTGTATAGTATTTTTTTTATAAAGCTATTTGCTTCGACCCTGGCAAATGACATGGCCAAATTGCTTGATTGTTGTAGGCAAGGTTTAATTCAAAGATAAGTTTCTTAAGATAAGAAATCAAATATGAGTAGCCACCAAACAAGCGAGTAACGATAGTTGACCCTTTCGCATTGAGTTTCACATCAATATACCCTCCTATGATGGCTCGATCAATGCTAATGTGTTAGACTAATGGATAGATCAATTTGATACTTATTTTAATCTATATGTTTACAGTAGCGAGGATAGGGTGATGCTTGAGCGACTCATATTGACCAAACATATTCGCGTGGTTGAAATCCGATCTTTGAACCAATAACAATGAAGACATACCATGGACATGATTAAAAAAACTCATACGAGAAGAATTTTATCCTATGGGATATCTCGAAAAAAGTTGGAGGAAGTGGCATCACATACACTAAGAAAGGGATCAATCCATACAAGAATACGCTAATAAGTTCTGACAATAAGTGGTGGCACTCAAAATTTCTCTCGATAACCACTCAACAATGATAAAATACATCGTTGGCCTCCATGCCCAGATAAACATTGAAGTGAGCATCTTCAAAGCTTACTATAACACAACAATAAGCTTGACGGCAGTGACAATCGAGAAAAAGAATTAAACACGTATCAAGAAAAATATGGAGAACGCAAAAGGGAATCACCCGAAAGCCAAGAAGAATCCCAGGAGTGATAAAGCCACATCTTCTTCTAAAAGAAACAATTTGTTTGTGATCACTATAAGATTATAGGTCATATATGAGAGAAGCACTAGAATGATCATTCCAAACTCTTCATGAAGAAGTGAGAAGAATAATCAGAATCGACGTAAGGTGATCGCTATTGTAAGATATGATCAAACCGAACTAGCACATATTTCACACTCGAACCAAATGTTATATACTCAAATCCAACCCTCTAACCAAAATTTTGAGAAGAACTATTCACTCTCAAGATCCAAGTGAAATAGGAGATTATCGATATGATCGTTGATATCAAAATCCAAAAGAATTTTATCTCGATAACTTAGTGCGGAGACTTGGACTCTAGACTACTCCTCGTCTGAAGGCATATCCATTGAGGTGGATCTAGAAAGACATCGAGGTGAGCATAAATCGCTAGTACGTATTCAAAATTATGAGCACCAACAAGTATATTGACGAGGTGACATACGAGATGGTGCCCTTCGACATATGTCAAGTTATCTTTAAGGGTCTATACTAGTGGGATTGGAAGCCATCTACGATCGCTAGCCCCAACAATACATGTTTCTAAAGGATAAAAATAAGTTTATCATCAGATCAAAGTCGATGGCAATTGACTTAGTGATGCCATCCAAGCAAAGAGGATAGTAAACACGTGTCAAAAGTCTGTGCTATTGATCATCCAGTTGGGTATTGTAGCAATACAAACATTAGCCTTAGTATCGGACTATGAAACCATGTAAGATGAAGGCCTACAACAGCTCACAATAAATACTTGAAGCTCTTTGATGAATGCAACATGAACTATCAACCATTAATTAATTAAAAGTTGCATTTCACGCATCAAGATCTCTTCACAAATCATCCTTTGCAATGGGAAGAGTAAGAACGGACTATCAACTACAAAAGTAACAAACCATCATTAACATACTGTAACGTATCACTTATTTAGGGTGCTACAAGGATCTTTTCCCATTTGAGTTTTGTTTGGGAATACATCAACTACCAAAATGAGATAAGCTGACTCTCTCTATTTTGTTTCTCATCAAGCATTCTTAGGGCTCTCACGATCTTCTTGCATGACTAAGCCATACAATTTATCTAACATAGATTTTAAAGCATTTGTTCGAGTTGGTGGTGGATGCATCGGGGCCTGTTTCGATGTAAGATGGCTGACTCATGTCGTACCACTCTAAAATATTCCAAGGATCTCAAAAGAATTATCCTACTTATAACAAAGAATTGCTCATGTTACATATGAACAAGCATTAGCATGTGTATCTCCTAGAGAGAGAGAGATGATTGTCTACACCGACCATCGACTACTTCAAAATCTTTAGGTACAATCCAAACTGTAGAAAGCATGACATATGAAGTGGATGCCATATCCACATTAATTCAGCCCAGTGATCATGTATAAAAAGAGAGTACAAAATAAGCTTGTTGACATGTTATCATGACCCCCGATCACTTGTCATGCATATGCAAGTCATAGCTAGTTATCATGAGGATTATGTAGATATGTACATGGAAGACCTAGAGTTCAAAGATATCATGGAGAAAGTCAAAGCAAGAACCGATATGGAATTCATGCTCCAAGGAGGACTGCTCTACATAGGTGCTTAGATTTGTGTACAAAAGAAAGTAGATAGCATAAATTAGATGCGAGAAGCACACTCATCAAAAGTCTTGGGAAACTTCAGCATTAACAAAACTTTGAAGAACTTGCAATGACGTGTTTACTAGCCCCAGATGTAGCAAGACTTGGCTCAGTTTATGTGAGGATATATCTTTTGTAGCACTTCAAAACTAGCTAACCGAAAATTGGGTTTGTACACTCCATTGCCCATTCTATCATGATCATGGGAGAGCATATCTATGGACTTCTTAAGAGTCTACTTATGAAGAAATAAGGACATGACTATTTATTTATAATGTTTGGTAGGTTTTCAAAGATGGTGAGGCTCATGCCATGCAAGAAGAGAATAATTAGAGGAGTAGCCCGATTATTCTTCTAACACATGTGGATACCCTTCGACCTTTCAAGTTCAATCGTGTTAGATCATGATGGATATTTCTTGAGCAGCTTTTGGAGGTCACTTTGGACCACTATAAATACTAAACTGAAGAGGAGCACAACCTTCCATCCATACGCTGGTAGCCAAACCAACGTAGCGAACCACACTATGGTGCATCTCCTTCGAGGATACAACTTTGACACCTAAAGAAATGAAACAAAAGCTTACCATACCATCAGTTTGCTTTCAATCGGGTAGTGCATAGTTTGACTAGCAAATCACCGTTAGAGATATGCTTGGGTTATTTATGTCAAGTACTTTTTGTTTTGCAATTCACAATGGACTTAAAAGCAATGCAATTCAACAAGCCCAAAATTTTTTAAAGGACATTCGCAAGGTGCATGAAGAGGTTGAGAAGCAACTTTAGTGAAGCCAATAGAAATATAAAGAATGACATGATCGATAGTGTATCAAAGGATCATGGGAGAGAATATCTATGAACTTCTTAAGAGGTTTACTTATAATGAAATAGGGACATGACTATTTATTTATGGTGGTCGATAGGTTTTCAAAGATGGTGAGGCTCATACCTTACAAGAAGACAATAATTAGAGGAGTAGCCAGATTATTCTTCTAACACATATGGATACCCTTCGACCTTTCAAGTTCAATTGTGTTAGATCATGACGGGCATTTCTTGAGTAGCTTTTGGAGTTCACTTTGGACCACTATAGACACTAAACTAAAGAGGAGCACAACCTTCCATCCATAAGCTGATGGCCAAATCGAGGTAGTAAATGACACTATGGTTCATCTCCTTCGAGAATACAACTCTGACACCCAAAGAAATTAGACGAAAGCCTACCGTACCATCAGTTTGCTTTCAATCAGGTAGTGCATAGTTCTACTAGCAAATCACCATTAGAGATATGCTTGGATTATTTATGTCAAAGTCCTTTTGTTTTGCAGTTCACGATGGACTTAGAATTAGCTACCTCTAATAAAAGCAATGCAATTCAACAAGCCCAAAATTTTTTAAAGAAAATCCGCAAGGTGCGTGAAGAGGTTGAGAAGCAATTTTAGTGAAGACAATAGAAATACAAAGAATGACACTATCGATAATATGTCAAAGGATGATTCTATGAAGGGGACCTTGCATGGCCACACATTAGGAACAAACGATTCAAAGGTGAAGCAAAGAAGCTAAAGCCTATCCGATATGAACTATTCAAAGTCTTGAAGAGGATTGGAGATAATGCATGCCAACTCAAGTTATCACCCAAATATACTCAATTGTAAATGTTGAGAACTTAATGTTGTTCAAGCCTTCGATGCTAGATGATGAGCCAAGCGAGATGCTATCATCCATCAAAGATTTGGTAATCAATCAAGAGAAACCTCTTGAAGAGGATATTGTCGTAGAGAAAAAGTCTACTATCACTCAACGAGACATAAATGATCAAGATCGAATGGGATTTTCAATATGATCCCTCGGATTGCTGAGTCAAATTCTCGAAGTGACATGCGTAATAGAGATGGAAAGCAATCAAACCTCGATAAATGTGTTCGAAGTCAACGCTATCCATTACCGACATAATCTTTTTGTGACATTTTATATGATCTCAGTATTCCAATAAGTATTATGTTTGTATGAATTTGCCTAATCGCTTGGTGGAATATGTAATGCGAAGCATGTCATTTACTGTAGAGGTGAAGAGTTTAAATTTACCTCAATTTCTTTTATTTCACACAACCGCAATCTAATTTTCAATTTTTGTGGAGTCACATGTAGTTGCGAAAGGTCACAACAACAAACCATTAACAGCAACAACAACAACAAAATTAGACCAACTGAATATGAAAATTATATGACTTTTTATGTCTTAAAGTGTTGATAGAATTAGATTTGGGTGGATTAAATGCCAGTTTTTGAGAGCTGTTAACACGTAGCGAGAATCACACGTCACCACCCTTCAACTGCCCGCACAGATCATCCTCGCCATCTCCTTCCTCCTCCTCCTCCGCCCTATAAGAAGGCCATGAACGAGGTCTCATCCTTCATCCACTTCCTCCTCATCCTTCTCCCCGTAAGTAGACCAATCCTTGGTGAAGGAGGTGATCTCACCTTTCGCTTACCTCCAACATGGGATTCCGTTGCTTTAATTGGCGTCTCGTCATCGCCTTCGTCCTCTCCATGGGCTTCCAGGGCGAGCTGGTTGGAGCTCACGGACGACGGCAGCTGGTGGAAAGCCTCGAGGCGGCGGATGATGGGGTGTGCACCGCCGTGGTGAACCCTCAGGGTTACGAGTGCCGAGAATATGAGGTAGCGGAGTGCAGATAAACGTGGATGGATTGATGATTTGATGCGGGCATGGCATGAGTGGTTGAAGCTGGTTGCGTCCCTTGCAGGTGAAGACGCAAGACGGGTACATACTGACCATGCACAGGATCCCACAAGGAAGAGGAGGCGGCAGCGCGGGCAAGAGGCAGCCTGTGCTGCTCCAACATGGAGTCCTCTCGGTGCGTTTCCTTAAGCAATCTGCATGTGTAGCCGTGCATGCATGCATGCACGGTACGTTGTCTTCTTCGTCATTCTTCTTCTGATGATGATGATTGACGATTGATGAATGATGGCAGGACGGGATGACATGGCTACTGAATCCACCTCAACAATCACTGGTTTTCGTACTTGCCGACAAGGGATTCGATGTATGGATTACACACGGCAGGGGCACCAGGTGGAGCCGTCGCCATGAGTCTCTCAATACATCAGACACGGTTGGTCATCTTCTCTACGTTGCTGATTATGAAGTATTGAGCAGGTTGTTGGTATAATTAGCATCATCCTTTTGTTGTCTGGTAGGCTTATTGGGCGTGGTCATGGGATGAGTTGGCCAGCTATGATTTGCCTGCTACTGTGGGTTTCGTATTCCAGCAAACTGGGCAGAAGCTGCACTATGTCGGTCACTCCATGGTAGGAGACTTTTCTTTTAATTACTTTAATGCCAATACATATCATTCTTCCTTCCACATTGAATTACTTTGTATGTATGTATGTATGTTCTACTACTACCACCACTACTACTACTACAACTGAGTGACGTTGGATGCTACAGGGAACTCTGACAGCTCTATCAGCATTCTCTGAAGGGAAGCTGGTGGATAAGATCAAGTCAGCTGCGCTTTTGACTCCGGTGGCCTATCTGACTTCCATGACAACTACGATCGGAAGAGCTGCAGCCAGCGCATTCGCAGGAGAAGTAAGAACGAGTCCACAACACTCAATTGATTTTTCTCATCAAGGGAGCTACATCATTCATTATCTTCGTCTTTAATTTTCCGACGTCCAGAGCTGTCATAGCTTTCTTGCCTTTTTTCTTGCAGATGTTGGGAGCGCTTGGAGTGGCAGAATTTGATCCTAAAGGGTACATAAACTAACATATCCCTCTTGTTGTTGTCAAAAGAAAATGTGCTGACAAAATCGTCAGAGGCCTTATCAACATGACCGACCATACATTGACATAAAAGAAAGCTTTTCTAATTCAAGTGTGTTCCTAATGGATAAGCAGGGCAGTCGGAACCATGTTTTTGGAGTTCGTCTGCGCTATGCCGGGGGTGAAGTGCTACGACCTTATGGCATCATTAACAGGTACTTACAAATTATTCCGCTGATAATATTCCGCCCGCAACATAAGTTTGATTTGACTTTAATCATATATGTATTTATTATTGTGGCTTCAATTAATTTACATATGTAATTGCTTTTCCTTCCTTCTTCTGCACACACACCCACACACTCACTTTGCTTGTAGGGCCAAACTGCTGCCTCAATGACTCCACTGTTGACATGTACTTGAAGTATGAACTCCAGCCTACATCCGTGAGGACACTCGACCATTTTTCACAGAGTCAGTCTGTCTGATACAAATCTAAAATATCATATACTTGAGCTACTTAGATTTCTTCCTCACAAGAGAGTATGTATACCTGTCTTTGAGCACTCACAGCATTCAGACGTGGAGTGATAACAAAATACGACCACGGGAGCAGTACGGCCAACATGGCTGCGTATGGGCAGAGCAGCCCACCCGAGTACCATATGTCCAACATTCCACACCACCTGCCGCTGCTGCTCTGCTACGGCGGCGGGGACATGCTGTCGGATGTGAAGGACGTGCAGCTTCTGTTGAATGATCTCAGCAACCATGACGTCGACAAGCTCGTGGCTCAGCTGGTGAAGGAGTACGCACATCTGGACTTCGTGATGGGGGTGAATGCCAAGCAGGTCGTCTACGACGGCCTCATCGCATTCTTCGACAAACACAGTTGATGGGCTTCTTCCCGGTGCAGTGCTTAATATTATAACTATACGCGATTGCTGCTGACTTGACATTCTTTGTGTGCGGAGATTCATGTACAAAGCGAGGTGAAAGAGAAATAAATCATATATCTAATATAATAAATCATATGTCTAGCCAGTCGGATCGACATCCATGCTACATCCGATGAGTCGTCGTCATTCGAAAGAATATCTATCATAACACAAGTAGATCGGTGATAAATCTGGATTGATCTTTAGTGTTGTTGTTGCTATATGTCTTCTTTAGTTCGTGTGGAGGGTGAGGAATGGGTTAGTTTTCCAATAAAAATGCATGTTGGTGTATAGTATAGTATAGTATATATATATATATATATATATAAAGATCGGCTTCGACCCTGGCTAATGACATGGCCAAATTGCTTGATTGTTGTAGGTAAATTTTCAAAACAAAATTGCTCGCAGATAAAAAAATCATTTTTTTTCAGTTTATGATTTAAATTTAGTGTATAATTTTCCTCTCATTAGCATAACGACAGTAAAACTTTAAATAATGATAATACCCTTCAAAAATATTACATATATTACTGCAGATTAATTTTTTTAATCTAAGTTTTCTGCATTAAAGGTTATAACTTTAAAAAATAAAACTCAATAATAATCATAATAAACGGTGAATAACTAAGGAATTGAATAATATTAAATCTTGAAGGGGAATTATTGTTCTTTTCTAAACTTACAAATCATATAAATGAAAAAAGCTGTTCTTCTTTTAACACTGCTATGAATGAAAAGAGCTATTATTATCTGCCCATTTAATTTGTCAATTAATGTGAACTGTTCATAATTTATTAGGCTGTACGGAGTCTCTTCAATACTGAGAGGAAAATTATACACTAAATTTAAATCATATATGTCGATTTACTAAAAAAAATTGATTTTTTGGGGTTTTTTTTATCTGCAAGCAATTTTTTTTTTGAAAATTTACCTGAAGCACTTATTAAATGTGATGGTGATTGATCTTTTGCTCATTAAAGGTCTTGCTGCTGATGGCTGTAACAATAAGAATAGTGACAACAATGAAAGTCGCAAGACACCAAGAAGGGAGTCATGACCTAATGTGTCTTTCCCACCTTACGACCATGAATGCAGGCTGCAATATCACCATTCGTACTGATGATGTTAAGTAAGATTTTATTTTATGTTCTAATCACATGAATAATATGTCGAAATTCTATTGTTTCAATATGATGAGATATAAAGAGAAATAAAATTTTATATATGAACAAATACGTCACACGTAGCGAAATTAAATGAAATCACAATAAAATAGAACAATAAAATTTACGTGGAAAACCTCACCAACGTGAATGGTAAAAACCACGGAGCAAACTAGAAATAATCTACTATAAAAATAATGAATATACAAATCTCACTCTTTTGCCTAAAATCCTAACAACAATATCAAGAGAATAACTGGAATACAAGGATTATGTCACTATGCACAATATCCTAATTCTCCTCAAATAATCACAGCAATAATCTATTGAAGATATGATCTAATTTGATATGAGAATACTGTCCGGATGATTGAGAACAGTCTCTTTGCGTTGTCCTTGTTTTCTTCCCTTTCTTTCCCTTGTTTTTATGTCTTTTTCTTCTCCTTTTATAATCAAGTTGTTGGAGCAATTTTCGCCCCTACTGCTATAGTTTTTTTGTCTCTTTTTGCAGCTACCATACCCTTCTAATTTAGATCTAAGGTTTGGAGAAAGGGGGGTGGGTTGTGGGCTATTAAAGTCCATCATGGGCTGAACCTATGGGTTGTCAGCCCAACAACCTCCCCCTTTAGCCCATAAGGGAGGTTGTCCCAAGACTCCTCAACGTGAAGCCATACCGATCAACTGTCAGCATATCTCTTGTCTTTTTTTTTGTAAGGTCTTTGTCAATATGTCTGCTTCGTTGTCATTTGTGTAAATTTTTTGAAGCTACAACTGATTCTTTTCAAGTACATTTCGAATCTAGTGATATCTGACATATATATGCTTTGACTTGGAATGAAAAGTTAGGGTCTTACATAAATGAATGACACTTTGGCTATCATAATGCACTATATAATTTTTTTGTTTCAGCCCTAATTCTTGTAAGAATTCTTTCATCCATAACATTTCTTTATAAACTTCTTTAACAGTAATATATTCTATGTCACGAACAAAATTCTAAAGAAGATGTTTGATGTAATACTTATATATGTCTTTGTCTTTTGGTTTGTTCATGCCTTGCACAACATGTAGAGGGATGGTCGAAGGCTTAACAACCCCATTTTAGTTGGGTTTGGTGGCTGTTTTAAGTATGTAAATAAAGTTTGTGTCATATGGACACTTGTGAGAGATATTCAGTTTGTAGTGGACCATTTTGACCCTTTGTTGTGCAACCATTTAGAACTTATAAAGTCTGTTTGTAATTTTCATTGGCTATGAAGTGTTTACGGAGATGTTTGCTTATGGATCCCGAGTAAGGCATTTTTTCTAACCTGTTTTATCTTTTGTAGGTCCTAAGGGACCATGGGAGGTTTCGGGGAGGCTGATCTTTGCGGATGGACACGTAAGGGTGCCGCACGACTTAGGTAAAACTAGCTAAGTTCATGATAGATGGTATCAGAGCGGGACAAGTACTCATAGAAACACTTGGCATGCAAACGTGGGGGACCTAGCAAGGTTGCATTGAGGGCAGCCAGCATGCGTGATTGTTTTGGGGAAAAGGGCATGAAAATGTAGGGAAATGGAGTTGCTCAGAGGAGCGGACATCTGAGATTGGCATTCAGAGGAATGGTCAACCCTTCGCGCAAGAGGTACCATGAGGACAAGCAAGCTGGGAAGAATGCGTAGCGCACAAAGGTTGGGATGGTTGAGTTTGAGCTATGACTCAATGTTGGCAATTATACTTGATGGTGCTCAAGCCAAGTGAGGCGCTTGGTAAAGGATGAGACTATGCAAAGGCAGAATGGATTGTTCAGCGATTGAAAGAGTTGTGCAAAGCTCCAAAGGTGAAGGGAATTGCTAACTCGAAAAATTCAGTACTTATGCAAAGGCTTGTATGCGAACGATGAAATGTTCATGGCCATCCCAAGGCGGCCGAAGCTCGGCGCCATGGAGCATTGAAACTTTCTCTTCGGTATGAGAAGGATACGCCCATAGGAGGCTGAAGTGTGCAGCAAGTTCAACATATTGTTAGGCCTTGAGGGGTACAGCGGGGACTGTATTGACATGGAGTCGCAATCTAGCAAGTGCGTTTGCGGGAGGTAGAACAATACACAGTTTGTTCAGTAAGGCAAAGTAGTCCAAGGGGATGGTGGTCTCCGAAACATTTAAAGAGAAGGAAGCAAAAAGAGAAGTTGCTCAACGGGATAGATATCTAGGAGGGATAAGTCTCGGCTCATCAGAGGGAGAACCAAGTGCAATGGACTGTATATGTTGAGGAGGATTATCTCAAAAATAACTTCATAAAGAAGCTCAACGGACTGAGCGAGTGGTGAGGAGTCATCGCATGATCTCGCTTGAGATAATTCATTAGGGGGATGCATTGCAAGATTAAGTGGGGGAGCGATCCAAGACAATACAAATGAAGGCACACTTGGAGTCGATATGAAGATCAGACTCAAGGAAGGGCTGACCCGTGGAATGGTGGGTGCGAGGGCCACCATCAACTCAATGCAAAAACGAGGAGCGGAGCAACTTGGGTGTAACTTGCCGAAGTACCCAAGCTGCATGAAGAGAGTCGATATAGAAGATGGAACATGGAGCGGAGGCACAGAGCTTTCCTTAGGCAGAGGTCAAGGACATGAACTCTTGTAGAGACAAGAGCAGGATCATGTCATTCCATGGGTCCTTCATGCTGATGGAGCAGACTCATATTGCATGGTGCCAAAGATGAAGGGAGCTCTAGGCATATGCACCTTATCTCGAAGAAGCATTTGATGGAGGAACTAAGACGACTCAACTTGCAGAGGTGAAGTTGGGTTCAGAAGGCCTTGGCACGGGGTAAGAGGATGCAGAGGTGAGTACTCTTGAAGAATATGTCATGGTGCTACCATTTAAGTTGCCATGAAGGAAATGGTGCATAGCGGAGATTGTGCTAGTAGGGCGAAGGACCAGGATCTAGACAAGGTACACCAATTTCAACGAAGTCGGTGGACTTCGGGAGCTACTAGGCGACGGACTGTCCTAGAGCTATGTTTTGTTTGAGTGTGACCCGAGAGTGGGTGGATGAAGGTCGATTGCCAAAGAAGTGAACAAAATTGAGGGTGGAAGAGGCCCTGTGATGTATTGGCAGAGGCCACACATGGAGGAATCACAATCCGAGTTCATCCCACAAAAATCAGAATGCAATGAAGATGTCATTAGGAGGCGACATAGTGCAGCGGATCGTGGTGGAATAGTTCATGGCAATGCGATACACATGAATATAGTCTCGTGAGGGACTAGATCATATAGAGGTATGATCGGGAGCTACTGGAAGCTCCACTTCGGTGAACAACATGACGACAAGAAGGCTATAGATTCAAAGAGTGAAAGCCATGGTACTGTAGAGGCGGGTCTTCCGTGCGTGCATCAAATTTTACATCAGATGAAAGCCTTAGTCATCAGCATTTGGGGGCTGTGTACCACCAGGGGAAATGTTTGAATGCAAGTACTAGTGAGTCTCATTGAAGAGACTTGATCATGTAGAGGCATGATCGAAGCAACTAGAGAGTTAGACTGCTCCAGAGCCTATATTCGCTTAAGGGAGCCCAACAAGTCAGAGGACAAGATCGAGTAAGCAAAAGTTGCTACCAAGGAAGCTAAGGAGAACATAATCGGTGCAAACCCTACAACATGATGGAAGAGGCTATGCATGAGAGTTATAGTATGTCTTTCCATCGACTAAGTGGAACTGCTTGGAAAACACAGAGGGGTTGAAGCAAAGGGTCGAAAGGGGCAAGAAAGCGACGACGAGTCCAGAGGGACTTAGCTACCCAAAATAAAGCATTGGTTAGAATGTAGGTGGACTCGAAGGAGTGTCATAGAGGTAGATCTATTAATCATGAAGAAAAGGGATGCAGATGCGAGGTGACGGATAGTAGAGCCATGGGTATGGCAGCACCATGGTACCGCAGAGGCAGGACTCCCGTGAAGTCATCGATCCCTTGCTCTCATGGAGGGAGAGCGCTTGGTCATGAAAGGGGTCGAGGAGGTGGAGCATGCAGAGGCAAACTCCAAGTACCAAAATAAGGTTGAAGGGCAAAGGCTAAGGAACTTCGTAAGACCGGTTTCAATGAGCTTCGCATCAAGATAGCTGAAAGTGAAGGACTTCAGGTCATGCAAGAGTGCACAACCAAGGAACGAAGTAGGCAATACACGATGTTGTACCTTTGCTACTCAATGGAGAAGGCGACAAGATTAATAGAGAAGACGGTACAATCTCAGAGATGACCAAAACTATTAGAGACTTACTCCAAGTTGGGGTGAAAACCTTCTGCATTCTAGAAGTTCGATGACATTAAGAAGGTGAATCACAATAGCTAACTCAACGCAAGGAGTGCAAACACTTCAAGTGCTTCAGAAGTGTGAGCAAAGAGCAGGCGAAGGCTAGTAACCAGCTCGATGCTTGGATTATAACCCTCAAGGAGACGGGCGAAGTCAAGTAACCTTTGTCTTTTCAACTCTTAAGAGAATGAGCGAAACCGAGTACCCCAATTCTCTTATCTATCTAGCAGAGGAGCTCTGCATAAGTTCAAAGACCCTTCGAAGATAATGGAAGATAATAGTTGTCAAGTCCTCACTAATGGTGATCAGTGTTATTGAGAGCAGATTATCCGCTTCATTTCCTGATAGAATGCTAATCGAAAGTGGAAGTGATGTAAATCTACTTGGAAGTGACAACTAAGTGAAAGAAGAGTCAATGGACAAATTTTATGGATGAAGGACCTAAAATTTTAAAAAAGTTTACGAGGCGATGCTCGTTAAATCTCCAACAAGCATCCACCCAATTCAAGTAGTATGAGACATTTGAGAGACTGACACAAAGTCAGGATGGTCTTTTCCTTCATCTGAAGGATCTGCAAGAACCAATAGGGATCAACACAACTCAGCCAACTCCACACTAGAGTAATTGGCGAGTTAAAGCAACATGATGGATTAAAAGTTCAACTACTCAATAATAGTAGTTGAGAGCAGTTGAGAGCCAAGAGGCGCATTGTAGCTGGAGTAGAAGATTGAAGACTCAGCAAAAGTGAGGAGATGTAGTGTCGGCAAAGGCTTCGACAGGACGTCGAAGGGATGGGTGAGTAAGAATATCACGGACAAAATTCTAAAAAGGATGTTTGATGTAATACTTATGTATGTCCATATCTTTTGGTTTGTTCATGCCTTACACAACATGCAGAGGGACGGTCGAAGTCTTAACAACCCCATTTTAGTTGGGTTTGATGGTTGTTTTAGGCATGTAAATAAATGTTATGTCATGTGGACACTTATGAGAGATATTCGGTCTATAATGGACCATTTTGATCCTTTGTTGTACAACCGTTCAGAGCTTGTAAAGTCTATTTGTAATTTACATTGGCTATGAAGTGTTTTTGGAGATGTTTGCTTGTGGATCCTGAGTGAGGCACTTTCTTTAACCCGTTTTCTCTTTTATAGGTCCTAAGAGACCATGGGAGGCTTCAGGAAGGCTAAGCTTTGCGGACGGACACGTAAGGGTGCCACACGACTTAGGAAAAATCAGCTAAGTCCGTGACATCTATGATGGAGAGAGCAATACACCTTTGTAATATGGATTACCATGACATAGCTCCCCCTACAAAAGTAAGTACAAAACCTGATGTAGACTTTCTCGTATCAATATCTCTTATCATATCTGTATCTGTATAACCTATCAACACAGGTGGTCCACCTCCAAAGCTTAAACAAACATTAGAGCTCCCTCTAAGATATCTAAAAGTTCACTTCACTACTGCTCAATGCTTTTTACTTGAATTTGTAAGAAATCTGCTAGTAACACTCACTACCTATGCGATGTCCGGCCTTGTACACACCATTGCATATATTAAACTTCCAACTGCTAAAGCATAAGGAACCTTGTGCATTTTCTCCTTCTCCTCATCACTTGATAGACTCTGTTCTGAGCATAACTTGAAGTGACCTACAAGAGGAGAACCAACTGATTTTGCATTGCTCATAATAAACCTTCCTAGTACCTTCTCGATGTATTTCTCCTATGACAACCAAATCTTCTTATTTTTTCTATCAAAGGAAATCTACATGCCTAGTATTTACTTTGCTGGCCCTATGTCCTTCATTGTAAGAAACTCACTCAGTTCCTTCTTCAGCTTGTCAATTGTAAACATATATTTCCTAACAATAAACATGTAATCAATATAAAGTAAGAGAATAATAAAATTCTCACCAAATCATTTGATATACACACAATGATTTGAAGCCATTCTTTTATATCCATTTTTCTGTCATAAATGAATTAAACTTTCTAAACCACTATCTTGGAGCTTGTTTTAGCCCATACAAGCTCTTCCTTAACTTGTAGACAATGTTCTCTTTATCTTTGACTTTGAAGCCTTCTGATTGCTCCATATAAATTTTCTCCTCTAAATCACCATGAAGGAAAGTTGTCGTCACATCTAACTGCTCAACCTCCAAGTCCTGGTTAGTTGCAATGCTAAAAGCAACATGAATAGAAGATATTTTAACAATAGGAGAAAAAATCTCTTCAAAGTCAATACCTTTCCTTTGACCAAAGCTTTTCACAACCAATCTAGCTTTGCACTTTAGTTCAGAACAATATTCTTGAGTCTTCAACCTGAAAACCCACTTGTTCTTCAAGGCCTTCATTCCCTTTGGTAGTAACACCAAATCATAGGTGTGGTTCTTCTGAAGAGCATCCATCTCTTCCTGCATAGCAATTAACCACTTATTTTTCTGTTCACTTTCAATTGTTTCCTAGTAACTCTCTAGTTCACCTGCATCAGTAAGCATCACATACTCATCTGTAGAGTATCTTATGGAAGGTTAATGTTATCTAGAAGATTTTTTCAACTGAGGTTCTGTGGGAAGTTGCTCTCCAACTTCTTCTTGCTCAACATGTCCTGCAGGTAGATCAACATCAGGCTCTACACCATCTTCCTATATCTCCCCTATCACCCTGATATACTAGAGGAGTAACTTGGTTACAATCTGCTAATCCTTCTGCATAAGTCTTGGCTTGTGCCTTCTTATTCTTCAAATCCTCAAAGGTTTGATCATCAAAGAAGACCACATCTCTACTTTTAAACACCTTTTGCTTTTCTGGATTTCAAAGCCTATAACCGAACTGATCATGTGAGTAACCAAGAAAAATAATTCTTTAATCTTACCATCTAGCTTAGATCTCTTATTGTTTAGAGTATGTGCAAATGCACGAAAACCAAACACTCTCAAATGCTTGTAGGAAACATCTTTCCCTAACCATACATGCTCTGCAACATCACCATCTAGGGTTGTACATGATGACAAGTTGATCACATTAATTGTAGTCCTCAAAGCCTCATCTCAAAACATTTTGGGTAGCTTGGCCTGTGAAAGCATACATCTGATCTTTTCCATGATGATGCGATTCATCCTCTCTGTAATTGCATTATGTTGAGGTGTATCAAGAACTGTCATCTCATGTTGGATGTCATATGACCTACAATAATCATTAAATAATCTTGTATACTCACCACCATTATATGATCTTATGAATTTTAATTGTCTTTCTGTCTCCCTTTCAACTCTAGTATGAAACTCTTTGAAGACATTAATAACCTGATCTTTGGTCTTTATAGCATAGGCCCAAACTTTCCTAGAAAAATCATATATAAAAGTGATAAAATAAAGTGCACCACTGATACCAGGAACATTAACAGATCCACTAGGAGTTTGTGTCCTCAAAGGATCACATACATCTATATAAACATGATCTAAGGCATGCATTTTTTTAGATATAGCAGGACTAGCAAATGAAACTTTATGTTGTTTACCAGCCAAACAATCAATATAAGGGTTCAGATATGTACCTCTGAGGTATGATAATACCTCTCTCTTAGAAAGAGCTTGCAGCCCCTTCTCGCTCATGTGTCCAAATCGCCTATGTCACAACTTCATGTTGAAGTTTTTCTCTATAGCATTTAACTACTCATCACAAGCTTTGGCCTGCAACCTGTACAAAGTGTGACATTTCTTTCTACTAGCCACAATAAGAGAACCCTTAGCTTTCATTGCCCTTTGTGAAATTTGCTATCATAATCTTCATCATCTAGTCTTCCAACTGAAATTAAATTCAGCCTCAAGTCAAACACATGCCTCACATCCTTAAGCACCAACTTATAGCTAAGGTTGGTCTTTATATGGATATCATCCATGCCAATGATGTCTGTCATGTCATAATTGCCCATCTTGACAACACCAAAATTTTTAGACCTGCATGTAGTAAAAAACTCCCTTTGTGGTGTAGCATGATAAGAAGCACCTATGTTAATCACCCACTCAAGATCTTGACATACACAAAATAAAAAATCATCTGAAGGAGACAAAATCAAATAATCACCACCTTGCACTATAGTTATAGTATTATCTTTTGACTCTATAGACTCCACTTTTTTTTTCCTTTTTCTTGCTCTTCTTAGGTTGCTTACATTGACTCTTATAATGTCCTTTTTCACTATAGTTATAGCAAATAATATCTTTTCTTGATCTTGACTTACTTCTACTCATGCGTGAACTGCTTCTATCCTTGAACTTTGACCTTCCTCTGTTTTATGAGATAAGTGTTTGTGAATCATTTTTAGATGTTGCTGAATTCTTTCTTCTCAACTCCTCATTCAACAAACTGCTTGTTACTTGACTTATGGTGACAATACCATCTGGCGCAGAATTACTAAGGGAAACCACCAGTGTCTCCCAACTTTCTGGCAATGAACTGAGAAGCAACAATGCTTGCAACTCATCATCAAGAGATATTTTCATAGAGGATAACTGGTTAGTGATAGAAGCACCTCTTTATATTTCAGGTTTACAAGTTTGCTGATCAAGAAAGCTTTGTTACCAGCAGTTTTTCTTTCATAGAGACCTTCCAACTTTTTTCAAAGAGAATATGTAAAACTTTCAGTAGAAACATAGCGAAAGACACTGTCATCGAGCCACTATCGAATAAACCCAACTGTTTTTCGGTCTAACCTCTTCCACTCATCATCTGTCATAGTTCGAGCTTTGCACTATCTCCCTACAAAGGTCCATACAAGTCTTTGCAATATAAGAGATCTTTCATTCTTGGTTTTCATATCATCTAATTGTTTCCATTCTAGCTAATCATGCGAAAAACTCTACCGGCCTCCATATTCAAAGACACAAATTAAATCACCAAAACCCTGTTCTGATACCAGTTGATGGAATATAAAGAGAAATAAACTTTTGTATATGAACAAATACTAGCAGACCATAATATGCAGCAGAATTAAATGAAATCACAATAAAATAGAATACCAAGATTTACGTGGAAAATCCCTCCAACGGGACAAACTAGAAATAATCTAATATAAGAATAATGAATATACAAATCTCAATTTTTTGTCCAAAATCCTGACAACAATCTTAAGAGAATAACTGGGATATAAAGATTACGTCATTGTGCATAATATCATAATTCTCCTCAAGTGATCATAGCAAGAATCTACTTGCAGATGAGAATACTGTTTGGATGATTGAGAATAGTCTCTCTGTATTGTTCGTGTTTTATTTCATTTCTTTCTTTTTTTTATCATTTTCTCCTCCTTTTTTAATCAAGTTGCTACAATAATTTTCACCCCTGCTGCTATAGTTTTTCTACCTCTTTTTACGGTCACCACACCCCCTAATTTGGATCTAGGATTTGGAGAAAGGGGGGTAGATCGTGGACTGTTAAAGCCCACCATGGGCTGCCCAACATTGTCAAGCATATTTAAATATAATTTTAGATAAACTTAACATAAAAAATTATTAATTTTGAAGGGATTATGCAAATTTGTTATATGTATTAAGTAATTTTTTATTTAATGTGATTTGGCTATTATTTTTAGATATTCAAGACCGTGCCAAATAAATACTAGCTTGGGATTAGAAATCTGTCCTTAGCTAAAAAGATTTTATGCATCAAGCGGTTAGATCTGTTCCTTGATACTGAGGACCGATTAAGGATCAGAGTGTTTTGGGTTAAATATAGAAGTCTAAACCTATGAGAAACGAACAACGGGAGGGAAGGATCATGAAAATGGAAGAGGTTGTGTCAACTTATGAGTGATGTGAGAGTGGACTTAGATGATCTGCGTACCAAAATCTGGGAGGAACTATGGATTGATACTATTTTTGTGAACCATTGGCCCACATTTATCAATGTAGATTGCATGGCTTCTTTCTCTCATATTGCAGATTTAATAGTTGAAAATGACTGAAGGTGTTGCAGAGTGTTTTCATCCTAAAGATGGTGGGCATCTACTTGACAGGAAACCCGAATGATGACTGATGAGTATGAGCCTCAACTCCAAATAGATTTGCCATTACCCATAGTGCATATCATATGTTGAGAAGAAGCTCCCAGCCTAGTCAAGACAGCAGGCCTGGCCGGAATGTGATCTGGAAGATAAATGTTTACCCAGAAGTCAAGATCTTTTTGTGGAAGATATATGCCAGAATAGGCTGCCCACATTAGATTATATAGTTGGTATCATTCATTCTTAGGAATAGTCATGCCTTGAGGATGGTAGCAACTACTGTTTGAGGGTGCTTACCAGACCTGAGGGGACTGCTCGATCAAGAAATTGCCTCAATCCTTCTAGCCTGCATGAATACACTTACGTTAAGAGGTGAATGGCTCTTTTAAATGGTAATCTTTATAATGCAGGGGTTGGAGATGTTGGGAAGGAGGCAGGCAGTCAGTCAGGTCATTGCTGCGGGTTCTGCAGCGTGCAGTGTGGAGAAGAAGCCGATGCAAGCGGAGGACATGACCATTCCTGGGGCTTTGCAGAGACTCATAGCTTCGCTCTCATTCTATGGAATGGATCACTTATATGAATAATGATGATGCAGCTTCTGTCCTATGGTTTTCGAAGTCCTTACACAAAGAAATTTTGAGTTTAGCTAGTGATACAAACGTTTAGTGTTTTCATCAAAAAATATTTTTAACACAAATATATGTTTTTAACACAAATAAGACTGAAACACATGTTGATGTTGATAGGAAGAGGGAATAGAGATATCAAATAGAGGAAGAGTATGACAAGCTTCGATCTTCTATATTTTTCTCAAAAAATATTTTTACAATTTCAGAAACTATATTACTCTCATGACCCAACATATGAGATTTATATAGTTTTCAAAGATACATTATATTAATTATTTTCAAGATGAATCATTCTCTTTCAAGAAACCCTTTCAAGATTCAATAACCAATTTAACTTATCATTCTATAGATTTTTAATTCATTTTTTCTTCTTGATGTAATGATTCTCTCACTTGATGCAATGAACCTTTTTATGACACTTGAACAAGTTTAATTCCAACAACACAGAATCAGGAAAAATAATATCATTTCTATCTAAGTATTGAAATCCATCCACATCCATTTCATATTGAAGGAAAGAGAAGCTGCTATGTTGTCTCATCTCAAACTTCTACCCTAAAGTCTCTACAGATGATGATAGTGTTATCATTTTTTTTGGTACAGTTGATTTATATTCTCTTCAGGAAATAGCAAATACTATACACAAGTCTTCCTATCTCACACCAGAATGCCACCTTGGTTTATCTTATGGTCTTGTAGTTTGTCACACAGACTATTCATTTATTGCTGGAGTTTCTGGAATTAATGTGCTACCATGAGAGACTAATTAATGCCCAGGATGAACTCACAATTTGCATGATTATGAGCAGAAATTTCTCTCATCTACATATAAATGCTATTAATTGAGTTTGCATTTCTGTGATATAAAGCAAGTTTTTTTTTCTTTTTTCCATGGGTTCCAATTGATCCTAGAATTATTTTTTTCTTGTGTAATTTTAATCCTTAAGCCATGATAATCTTATCATCTGAGGAAATCTTTTCCACCAGTGACAACTTGACACATATCTATAAAAAATATATTTTTAGCATGATAATTGAGTTAAATATTTTTTATTAAATTTATTTTATTTTTATTAAGATTAATTTAAGTATCGAAGAGATCGAATTAAAAATTTCACTCCACCTTAATCCATATATAAATTATCCTAAAAATATTAAATTGATTTTATTGTAGATACATCTTGCTATCTCTATCTCTTTTGAGTTGACTCAGATGTCATCAGGTTATCTTTTACCATTCTAATTATGCTAACATGTCTACTGGAAATTGGGTTAAATCTGAATATTTGTTAGAATCAATAATATATACAAAATTAATATATGAACAAGTAAAATTACATATCATACCTAAGTCTATGAGTTTTCACATTTGTTTCTCTAAATTTGGGTTTAGCATAAAAGATTGTTTGTTTGTGACCAGATATACCAAGAAAATTTTCTCTCTAAATATAGAGATAAAATTACATAGATTAATACCTCGCGGTCCATAAAAGCCAATGCAGTACTTATATCCATAGGTTTCACTATTGTCCAAGTGATATCAACACTTAAAATTAGCACTAATATCTCCTTTAAACATATTCAAATAATTAATTAAAATTGTAAAATATATTTTAAATAATTTAATTTTATTTTTAAATTCAATGATATTAACGATTAGCAATAGTTATTTTGAGTTTATTGGATGGATGCTAAAGATTTAAATGTTTCTATATATATACATATATGATATTAAAATATAGTATAAAATTTAGGGAGACCGATTGTGCTATTTCCGAATGTAAAATTGGCATGTTAATGTTTCTGAGAAACCAGCGGAGAGGAGAAATAGCAAGTCACGCAGCTCTCAGTCTCCTCCCGAGAAGAGCCGCCGAGCAGCAGCTTGGAGATACCACGGGTCGCTCTCCGCCCACGGAAAACCCGTACATCTTTAATCCGTGGTTCTTGAGCCAGAAGTGAACCGCCCCTCCTCCTGATCTAGAGATGCGTGTCCGGGCCGCGTGGGATCGGGTCGGTTGGTGTCGCCGGCTCTGAGTGGGGATGAGGCGGAGGCCGTTCGATCTCCGGCGGCCGGCGAGGCGGCGATGGCTCTCCATCGTCTGGGTCTGGTTCGTGGCCGCCGGCCTCGGGGTGCTCCTCCTCCTCGTGGTGCTCAGTCGCGAGAAGCTGCCGAGATCCGATCCGCCGTTGGTCCGCCAGGTGGGATCTTGACCTATGATCTTCAGACTCGATGCTTTAACCGTCATGAAAAAAAATGGATCGCTTTACTTTTATTGGAGTTACGAGTTTGGGGAGAAATTTGGATCTGTGATCTATTTTTTTTGTGTTGTCGTGTGAAAGTATCGATCTCGGTGGAGTGTTTGATGTTTGTTCTAAATGTTTAGGTTTTTCTCTTCAGGGAAAGGATTATAGAAGATCTTTTTATTTGTTTCTAGAGGTTTTATACGATCACATACGCGATAAAGTTATATGAAAACGACTTACATGTTATGTAATCGTTGATGGATGATCAGTGTCATACATTTCTCGATTCCTAATGATTGATGAGTAGCAGATTGCTGGATGATTAACTCACTCTAGATAAAAATTTAGACCAAACAAATTACATAAATTAATATTCGTCACACCCATCAATTCCTTCGGTTAATACATAGCGTCCTTGCTCACCTTGTGGATCCAATTAATGCAAGGCCACTGGTAGCCCCAGTAGCATACACCGAGATGTATATGCTACAATGGTGGATCTGCTTTCGTACAAGTTCTGTTTTGACCTTAAACTTCATGTAATTCCTTTTGCTAGAGTCTATTCTTTTCTGTTCCTTAATCCTACAAGCAACACCAATCCTTTCCATGCACATCCACTATAAGTTAGATATTGGGTAGTGAAGATGTGTGGGAGTGGCATTAACCCACACCTATGGGACCATCTTCGAAAGCTGGAAAATGGAAGAGTGGTACATGCGTGATACTTGGGAAGTCCTGTATCTCAGTCCTCGTGTGAGACTCACCAACCTACACCTTTTCTGAAGCAGGTTAAATGTAATTGCTAGATTGAGCTTAATCCCATGGGTAAGATCATAGAGCTTGTCAATGAATAAAGGCAGCAGCTGCATTAATGTGCGTTAAAGAGTAGAATTAGAGAGGCTAGAATTTTGAGATAGGAACTATCTCAAAAGGAAACAGTTGGAAGAGTGGTTTTTTCTTTTTGGTGTTTATATTAATTGTGCTATAAATTGGCTCTCCTTTGGTGGTAGAAAACTTTTTATTATTACATTGTTTCTTTTTATAACGGAAAGAATAAAGATCATGCCCTTTGGCTGTGCACTTTCTTGTTTGACCATGTGAAGCTTGTGTTTTCTATTGCTTTCTCCCTTGTATTACTTTCTAGATGTTATCCTGTTAAATTGTTTCACTAACGTGTACTATATAGGCATATGCTAAAGCAGATCCTGACAATTGGCAAAAAAATATCCATGAGTATTAAACAATTGTTTCAGTCCTTTCACTGTAGTGATCCAATGAATACCCCATTGCTCCATATAGCAGCACATCTGTCTGTGTTGGGCGCCAGAAAGTGCTCGCCATGGTATGTTTTGCCTGAACAGTTGACACTTTGATCCTTGGCCTTTACTATTCTACTTCCTCTTTTTTCTCCACAAATTTTCTTACCTCCACAATGTTTGTTGAGTTTGCCTCCATGTTCTCGTCTTCCTTTACTACTATTTCCTCTATTATTTCTAACATGGCTCCGCTTTTATTATCACATCCTCATTGCCACATCCTCCTCTTCCTCTATTGTAATTGTCTCAATAAATCATGTGTAAGTCTTTCATCTTGCTAGGATCTTTTCATTATTGTCTTAATAACCAAATAGTTTCTTTTGTTTGATCTGTGAAGCATATAACCAAATTAATTTTCAGAACTCTGCCATTTAATCTGGAGAACTGGCCTTGTGAGCAAACTATGGGTCAAGGAAGCTCAAGAATCAATCCTTTTGAGCTACCTTTCTTTCTCTGGTTTATGTCTATGATTACATTTGGTAGAGATTTTGCATAACTTGAGTGGTGCCATATCCACAAAGGAAAAAAGGTAAACTCAACTCGTTTAAGATTGGGGTTTTTCCGTGGAAAATCCTGTAAATTAGCTAAAGTTCTTTATAACTTGAGCGTTGAAAAATTATCCTTATTTGTAAATACTACTATTTTCTCATCCAATCATCAGATTTCTAGTAAAGAAAAATTTGCTAAATGAACTAGTTAACAAAAGTACACTTAGATCTTCTGAACTCCAACCCTCATTAGATATGTAATCCATTCCTGTACTGTTACCAAATTTCATTCTCTTCAATGCTTCATTTATCTCACCCTAATTCTACAAACAAGTATATCGTTCTACTTTTATCCTATTTGTAAACCAAAATTGTCTATAAAATGTTTATTAATTGGCATAAATATATTCTTTTAAATCTTTCCATAATAGCTATTATCATTGACAAGCACCTTTTCATCTTTATCCTTAATGCACAAAACCAGTAGAACAGAAATGTGCTCTATAAATCACTCTTCTGCATTGTAGACTGATTTTGTTGGCAGTAAAAAACCTGCTATGTTATATATATCATGAATTTTGGGAGGTGATTGGTTTCAATGTGTCTGGTGAAACTAGTGACCCTTTGAACGTCCAAGTGGATATGTTCCACATGAGACAGAGTATGTGCTTTGAAATCTGCATGGGTAAGCCTGCAAAGCAAGGATTTCAAATTCAAGGCATAGAAGTATGCTGGCTAACAGTTGGCATGATTGCTGTTGGCACAGTCCATTCCTGTGCCAACATAATGACAAGGAGAAAAATGAATAACCATAAAAGATAAGAAGAAAGAACTTTGTGAAGTTGGAAAAGCAGAGAAGGGACACACATCTGAGAAGTTTGTCGGCACAGTCCATTCCTGCATGTGAGTTGCAATATCAGCATTGAACTGAAGTGCTGCTAACCAATAAAAGAAAGGAGGATCAAGAGTTGTTTAGCTGGAATTCGCTGGCACATATGATGCATGAAAATTCGTAATGCTAATATATTAGTGACTTTCATAACTAGAATAGGTTACATCACCTAACCAAGGTATAGCGATGGACTTATTAAACAAATTTTGACATGACAATAAGTTGTGCTGCAATGTTGGCTGGGCAGAAATTATTGAACTTTCTTTTTTTTGTTCACATTCTCCTGAACTTACTATAACCAGGATAATCAACTGTATTGTCATTCATCTATTTAAGAATCCTTTGGTACAATTCCTCTGAATTGGTTATTCTCTCCTTAATTGGTTGAGTACATTACTGTTCTTTGTCATGGTAAGGGTTTTGGAATTTAGACAGTTCTGGTTACTGCATCTCTCCTGAGATGAACAGGATGAATGCAGAATAAAAGGTCTTCCTTTTTTGTGCTGTCATTTTCTTTAAAGTATCTAGCTGGTTCATGTGCCCATCCATTCTACTAACCCTTGAAACCTTGATGTTATGCCACAGAAACTTTACCGCTCTAGTTTTCCCGAAGGTCTGAACATTACAGATGAAATGCTGAGTCCTTATTCATTCACAAGACAAATAGTAGACCAAATATCTCTTGCAAAGGCTTTGGTTGTCATCTCTAAAGATAGCAATAACCTCCAATTTGCAGCAGAGCTTAGTGCCCAAATTCGCAAATGTCAAGCTCTTCTGTCCAGTGCTGCGACAACAGGAACCCCATTAACCACGGAAGAATCAGAAGCAGCAATCCGTGATATGGCTCTCCTGCTCTACCAAGCACAGCAACTCCACTATGATAGTGCAACTATGATTATGAAGATGAAGGGTCAATTCCAATCTTTGGATGAGAAAATGAAATCCGAGGCTGAAAAGAGCACCAAGTATGGGCAGATAGCTGCTGAAGAACTTCCCAAAAGCCTATATTGCTTGGGTATCAGGCTTACCATGGAATGGTTCAGGAATTCAAATTTTCAGAGAGAACTCTCAGAAGGGAGGCACAGGATGGAGAAGCTTAGAGACAACGGTCTCTATCATTATTGTGTGTTCTCTGACAACATCCTTGCTGCATCAGTTGTGGTTAACTCTACTACCATGAACTCAAAGCGTCCAGAAATGATTGTATTCCACCTGGTCACAGATGAGGTGAATTTTGCTCCAATGAAGGCCTGGTTCTCCATGAACAGTTTCCGAGGTGCAACCATCGAGGTCCAGAAGGTGGAGGATTTAAGTTGGCTCAATGCCTCCTATGTACCAGTTTTAAAGCAGCTTCAGAACTCTGATACACAGAACTACTACTTTTCTGGAAGTGGTGATAACCGAACACCAGTCAAGTTCAGGAACCCAAAGTACTTATCAATGCTAAATCACTTGAGGTTCTATATCCCAGAAGTCTATCCAGCATTGCAAAAGGTAGTGTTTCTCGATGATGATGTTGTAGTTCAGAAAGATCTCTCAGAATTGTTCACAATTAACATTAATGGAAATGTGATGGGTGCTGTTGAGACTTGCATGGAGACCTTCCACAGATTCCACAAATATCTGAACTACTCCCACCCATTGATACGTGCACATTTTGATCCTGATGCATGTGGATGGGCATTTGGAATGAATGTCCTTGATCTGAGAGAGTGGCGGCGGAAGAATGTAACTGGCATATATCACTACTGGCAGGAGCGTAATGCCGACCATACCCTCTGGAAGCTTGGGACATTGCCTCCTGGGCTACTGGCCTTTTATGGGTTGGTTGAGAAGCTGGATGCCAAATGGCATGTGCTAGGGTTGGGATACACAAACGTCGACATGTCGCTTATAAAAAATGGTGCAGTATTGCACTATAATGGGAACATGAAACCATGGTTGAAGATTGGAATGGAGAAGTACAAGGGTCTGTGGGATAAGTATGTGGACTACTCTCACCCTTTGTTGCAACAGTGCTTCGTGCATGGATAAAGAAATATGGGGCCAATGCAAGTGTTGTTCCTAATATCTATCAGATGGGCGGAATCCATATAACAGACAAAGTCTGCAGTCGTGATGTGTAGAATTCGAGGCATTTGTAGACTTAACATATACATTGGTTTTTCCCTGAAAAATTTTGCATTTAATTTACCTAGGTTCAAGATGTGATTGCAGGGTAGTACTGATTGATGTAATAGATCAAATGAACCTTATTGGTTGTTCTTGTGGCCTAGTCTCTGAAGGACGCAATGCTCTTTGTACTAAAACTAGGTAATTATTTTGCAGGCATCTGTAGCAGAAACATTTCTGCACCATTTTATTTATACTGAAACCAGGACAAGATTAAATTCTTCCATGTTCTTCTGGTGACTCATATATGGATGTACATGCATTTTCCTTTTAGATCTGTGAAGTGTGTGAGATCCCTTCTGTTGTATTCATCCTGCTGCCTTACCTTACAGTGCTTCCACAGGCACAGCAGCAAAGTATATGTTTATTGTTTCTAGTAAAATCTACTTAGTATTTTCTCATCCTTGTGCAACTTATACTAATCGAATAGATTTATTTTGAACATTTTCGTGCCATCTTAGATGATTTCATTTACTTATTTATTTTCACAGTTATACTTAATTGTTCACAAGTAAATTCTGATTTGTAAACATAAATTTGCTCAAAAGTAATAGAAAAGGGAGAGATTCACTGAGACATACTACTCTCTACTTTTTTCTTGAAGTGTCTAGTAAATTAGTATTCTATAGTAGGAATAATAGTTCCTTAACAATATGCCGAAACAAGGAATAAACATCAAAAGAGTTATATTCTAAATCAAATGATTGGTGATGTTTGCTGAAATATTGAAAATGAATTACGCACAAAAAAGGAATATGATCATTGTAGCAATAATACTAGGAAATCCTCGGTCATTTAAGTTTTGCTGCATGGATTATTATTATTATTATTATGGAATAAGTTACTATTACTGATTAAACAATCTAAAATCTTCAATTTTGATGTTGTCAAGGAACAATCCTATGTACAACCAAGTAAATGATGCAGGTGAGTATTAAGTACCCAGAATTGCTTATATGGGTCAACCACATTATTTTCCACTTATATCCCTCCAAAACTAAGAAAATTATGGATTAAACCGTTATGACTAATATTCACTATTTGATTATTAGCATATTAATATTAGTTTCTAAATTAATATTAATATTCATTCAAAGATATTTGAAAGTTTGAGAGGTCATTGGTAATAATAATAAAATATATTTTAGATATTAAAATTTATGTTTTTTAGATTCATTGATAACTATATATATATAATCAAAATCTATTTTTTAAGCGATATATATGCAGTAATAAAATTTGGAGGATTCGATATGGTATTTATATACTGCGGAAGGATAGATATGTAAATATCGTCCGTACCAAATAAAACCCAATGCCCTCAGCGCCTCCCTCGATCCACTCGTTCCCACCTCTTTCGAGGGCCTCCGCCCTCTAGAAATCCGCTGCCGCCGCCTGCGGCGACCAACATTAGCCACAAAATCCTTGTCGCTGAGGTAACCGTTTCGCCTCCTCCTCTACATTTTGTCTCCCTCTGGTGCTTTTGTCCTCATCGTGGCGATTGGCCCTATTGGTTTCTGTAGGTTGCAAGTTGGGTTCTTTTCGTTACCTGCTTACTTAAAGAACCCATGCTTCAGATAGTTCCTAATGATGTCTGTATTCACATTATTCCTATGATACAGGAAATTGTTATAAGCTAGGCCTTTGTCAAGCTTGGCTTGTCAAGAGTTGAGTGAGCTCCAGGTGGTTCAGCTAAATTTTCTGCTCAACCACTAGCTAGTTGAATGGTCATTAACAACACAAGGTAAACATATTCAAGTACACTGGTGGAGAAAATCGTACACTTTGTGGTCCAAATCTAATAGTCTGTCTAAAAGTGGTGCCTGTATAATTGTCACACTTTCTTGACAACATTTCTCAGAGCTCTTATTATGTTGTTTTCAGCCTTTTGGCTGTGAGAATGATAAATGAACATTTTCTTTTTTGTTCTACATAGTTTTTTTTAAATCATTTATTACTATATTTTAAAAAGTAAAGTATTGACATCCTATTCAGTTCAAGGAAAATAATGTTGTTTAATTTTTGGAGTAGTTGTGGTTAAAAGAATGTCAGGTTGGGGGATAAATGGCTAAACATGACTTGCTATGCCTTACTCCCATCTTGTCTGTCAGTTGTTATTGAAATGGTTGTGGTTAAAAGAAGATCTGGTCTAGGGATGGATAGTCTAGCATCACCTGCTCACTGTACTGCACTTAGTCTTATGAGGCAAGTTGTTTAGCTTGAGAACTTTAAAGCAAAATGGCAATGCACTTGTAGATGGTAATGATACAAGGTATATTTTATTTTCTCATTGCTCTTAATCATTGTCTTTAGTGCTGATCAAACTGCTTCACCAAGAACCAAGGAAAACATGTCCACATATTTCCTCTCATTTAAAAACCTCGTGATTAAAAGTTTACCATCTTTTCAGTTTGCAGTATTTTGATTTAAACATGATGACTATTAGCATACATGGCCTAGCCAAACACAATAGGAATTTTATATTGAGTTTTGATGATTATGTTGGAAAACTTAAGAATGATCTTGGAATTTCTACATATCATCTATGACATCAGCAATCTGGAACTTGCTCCTATTTTGTTAGCCTTTGTTAATGATTTGAGAACCTCTTAAAACAGATCTATTTCTTGGTCCTCTTAAATTCTTAATAATGATTTCTAACCTCCTATTAATTGGATAGGAAATGGTGTTCACAATATATTATGCATATCTTTTCACTTTTTTTTTCTAAAATCATGGACACATTAATCACGTTAGATTTTTAGAGATTGGAAAATGGTTAAAGAACCAAATCTCAGTCTTAGTTGGAGGAAGTTTTCATTATCTTCTCTAGCTTGCTATGGAAGGCTGATGATGATGCTATGCTAATTTTCCCATATGGAACACAAGTAAAGCTTCCCTATAGCCTTTATTTTGCAGAAATTAGGAGCTTAAATTATGGTGTTATGTGTGTGCATTGTCAACACATTCTACTTTTGGCTGATTTGTTTTATTGATTTATTCAGAAAAAAGAACATGAATAAGCTTGTGCTTTATTTTCTCAAAGGAAAAGGAATTATGGAATTGTGACAACCTAATATATCACAACTATCTAAAACTGCTTTATAAAAACCATGCTGAGAAAAGACTAGGGAAGTTTGTAAAAATCTATGAGGGAAAATTGGATAATCTGTTATGGAAAATCTAATTGCAATGGTCTGAACTAATATACTTGCTTCATGGAAAACATTCAACCAAATTACTGCACTAGAGCATTTAATATGTATTTCTGAATAAATGGGGAATATTGTGCACCAGCATGCGATGCAACTTATGACGTAGGCAATGCAAAAGTGAGTTCTGTGCAATGGGACCTTGAAATGAACTTTGATCCATCACCCAATTAATACCCTTCAATAAGGCAAATATCATGAATCCAATTAATGTGTGGAAGTTTGCGTCTGTTAGTAATATCTGACAGTAATTGCTACTCGTGTAGTAATTGGCTGTTGTTCTCTTTGTAGGTTAAACCAAATGGGCGAACGTGGGTGATTATTAAGAACTAAGCTTTAAAAGAAAATCTAAACCTCATGTCATTTGGGGAAAAATGGTATTCGCATTTGTTCTATCTCTATTCTGCAATTTGTCTTGATCTTAGAGTCATTCTGGTAAATGTTGTTGACAGAGACCTTAAAATGCATTAAGTTTGCCTTACCAGCATATTAACTAAATGCTTTTAGCATTGCTAGTATGATATGTCTACCCAGCATTCACCTCAAATCATTGACTAGATTCAAAGAATGTAAATAATCATGTGTACTTTAAGTTATTATGTTAAATGAAAAACTCTAATGCACCTTATTTTGAAAGAAGCAAGCTTTTAAAAGATTGATGGTGTGAGATTATCCATTTATGGTTATGAATGTAGTGGCCCCCACTATAGTACACAAATAAATTTATGCAACTATAATAGCTTAATTAGAAAACAGGGACACATCATTTTTCCTATCATCTGGTGGAATCTGTTCAACCTGTCTTTGCTTGTCATTCTCTGATTTTGATGTGTGATACTGTTTGTTCTTATGCAGTGGTTACCATATAATGATGCCTGGTTAATCAGCTCCTAATTCAAATCTGTGTATTCTTAATACCGAGTATAGAGCTATGGTGTTGGTTCAGCTGATTAGGCCATGATTCTGAATGGAGGCATGGTGACATTAGGCACCATGGCGATGAAACTTGGGCCTTGCAGGACAACAAATAATTCCAATATATCTTACTTTTCCCATCATTGGACGATTTCTGCATCTCCAAAAATAAAGATGTTGCATGGTGGTTCCCAAGATTTTGATCAATTGCACTGAAGAGGTATGTGCATATGCCTGGTGGTTCTGTTTTAACCGATTTAGGAATTAGATATTCAGAGACATTCCAATACTCGGTGCAGAAACATGACCACTGATATGGGGTTGACATTTTGTGCAGTCTGCAGCTTAATGTACAACATTGAAGTTAATTAATTTGTGAATTTTATGTTTTTGTGGACTATAAGCATATTTTCATGTTTACTTGATGTTTCTCACTTGTAAATTAAATGAGTAGGGTCATCTTGAACATCAAGTTGTATGAAAATTATCAAGAAAGTACTGCTTTCCGAGAGAGATTATTGAGAGAAAAGTATGAGTTTGTAATGCATCCTAATTTCAGTGCAAAATTTCTTGGTCTAGTAATTGCATTTTCAAAACCATGCAAGTCTATGCTACTCTTAATGGTTTCTCACTCAAATGTTCGTTAAAGCACAGTGATTGAGATAACAATATTCTAATTGTCAGCCCAAAAGGACACATATTGGTACATCGGCCTTAACATTTCTTCAAACTAGTTAGTGATTGACATTTTCTGTCTTATTTAGTATTCGAACTGGAATATTGCAGTGTATGTTGTTTTCTCAATTCTATAATGTTTACATATTTCCAGATCGGGCCATCATGCATCTATCAAATGTGTTGCCCTCCCTCCAAAGTGATCATGGCAGCCTTTCACATATGATGCCAATTTTCCCTAAGCTCTGTACTGCAAGGCCCAGAAACCACATCGTTCTTAGAGCTTCGAACGATGTCCCTTTGAGCTATCGTTATCCTCCAATGACCAAGAAGCCCAAGTGGTGGTGGAGAACTTTAGCCTGCATACCTTACCTTATGCCCCTCCATGAGACATGGATGTATGCTGGGACAGCATACCATCTCCATTCTTGGAGGACTTTTAAGTTCCTTACTTACCCCTTCCTTGGATTCATTGGGCGCTTCCCGAGCTGGTTCCTTATGGCCTACTTCTTTGCTGCTTACCTAAGGGTTGTGAGGAGGAAAGAATGGCCACACTTTTTCCGTTTTCATGTTGTAATGGGGATGCTGCTTGAGATAGTCCTCCAGGTCATAGGGACCGTGAGCCGTTGGATGCCGCTTGCTGTATACTGGGGCAAGATTGGGATGCATTTCTGTACTGCAGTTGCATTTGGCTACTTGTTCACAGTGCTGGAGAGCATGAGGTGTGCAGTAGAAGTCATGTATGCTGACATTCCTTTTGTCTGTGATGCTGCATACATTCAGATTCCGTATGACTAAGAATGGTAGTGCTTCAGATCTTGGTTTGTCATTTGAGGTACAACTTCTTTGAGAAAGTTTCTCCTTGGTGGGAACTGGAACTTCTTTACTTTATGTACTCAGAACATAAAGGTTGTAGGATACCTGGTGAATTTTATTGGCCAATGTCCATGTTTTGATAGATTGGGATATGGATTGATTGGTAATGTTATAACCCATGTTGTATTAGTTACAGATTTCTGCTTGTATCTTTCTAGATGTTTAATTTCTACAACATCATCATCAACAAAGTTGTGTCTCAGCTTGTTTGGGGTCGGCTAGATGTTTAATTTCTGATTATGGTTATGTTGCCATAACTAGACTGTTATTTACATGGAAAAGCTTGGTGTTAAGTAAATTATACAAGTCTGTAAGCACTTGTGTTTAGGTTATGATGCATGTAATGAGTGCATTTATTAACTTGTGTTTAGGTTCACAAGAGATGTTGGTAACTTTGGCCTGGCGTTCCTATATATACATCATCATTTGATTTATTTTTATGCTTATGGAAGTCTCCTTAATCAAAACTTTAATTAATGCTATATTTTTACTCCTACATTATAAATTTCATCTGTCTATATCAAGATTATCATTCTTATTGATTCACTTGGTGGCTGAGCATTCAACCATTCTAGTTTTAATCTGTGATTACCCTGTAGGTCTCTAAATGCCACAATGGACTCACTTGCATAAATCTGTAGAAGGTAAATGCAAACTTTACTGCTACTATATTGACCTATATTATTCACATACTTGCTGTGATTTCAAGCTAATCACAAGGTATCTTTACTGATAATATTCATATATATATAGATGTATATATATACACATATCTCTGGTTCATTGTCCAGATATGTATCCAATTCTGTCCATAGATACTTATCATGTTTAATATTAAGTATATGAAATACTTGATTTATTGATTTAATATAATTACACTACCAATCTAAGTTAATTAGTGCCAACTCAAAACATCTCCTATTAAGTAATAGTGGCACATCAAGCTATCGACTTTGAGATTAACGTAATCTCCAATAGATTACTAATATTAACCTATTAATACGTTAAGCGAAACATACATAAATCTTCCATTAGACTTGGATGCCTCTAATGTAAATGAGGAGAATTGGAGAACTTACACAGAGAATAAATAACTTTATGGACTATGATATAAATATCTAAAATGGGTAAATAATTGCATATCGCTTTCATCTTAACACGGAGGGATCAAATTTGGAGGCCTTTAATATAAATAGCAATAAGTTAAGGAGTTATCTGAAAATAAATGTTTCTATGGATTATTATATTTAAGGTCAAAAGAGATGAGTAATTGCTCATCAGTCCTCTCCAATTATATATATACCGCGTTGAACCCTGATTCGGGAGGCTTAATTTGTCACCGCTGCTTCGACAGCAGAAGAGAAAAGAGATCTCATATACACCTATGGCGGCGCGGGCGGCACTCGCGGCGGCGGCGGCGTCCTCGTTCTTCTCCCGCTCATCGTCCGTCGCTCCGGCGGCGAGGCTCGTCCCCCGCCGGGGCCTAGCCGGCGGCGGAGGTCCGGACCTTTCTCCCTTCTTGTTCTCCGTCTTGATCGCTAGGGTTTTTAGATCCGAACCCTATTCAGGTGCTCCGATTCTTAGATTCGATCGTTCTTTTGGGCTCCCTTACCAAGAAATCTTACTTATTAATTTCTCGATTAGTCCATTTTGATATAGGCGAATTCGTGGTTCTTATGCGTTACTTCCTTGTTTTCATGTGAGCCATTAAGAATTTCGTGGTGGAACGAGTTGGATCCACCGTGCTCTGGGATTTGATGGGTTTGGTTGATGTCTCCGTGAACAATGCATACTTTTGTTCGTAGGGACCTTTCTGGTTGACCCATGACTGTGAATGATCGTTTGGGGCACGGTTTGGAGATTGGCCTATTTTAAAAGGCCAATCTCCAAACCGTTGTTTAATTGGATGAAACATTTGTGTTTCTGTATAGGTCCTATTTTAAAAGCAAGAATGTATAAGGACGACCGACATCTAACTTTAGGAAGAGGGAAATTGAAATGTTATATTAAAGAAATCAGGTAATAGGAGAATATGCAGTGAAATAGGTGAAAAGAAAGAGCAAGGGAGTCAATGGGATTATCACTTCTGATTTCCCAAACCCTGCAGCACGAACACAATATTCAAATTTCAAATAGTATCTGTTTAAAATTTGAGTTCAGGAGTCTAATACCCAGTACTTACAGATAATTGCTCCTACTAATGTCTCAAGGAAAGTACTCTCTCCTTTTTCTTTTCGTTTTTCAGTTTTTGACAAACTTATACGATAATCCATGATCCACAAGACTGTAAGCTAAAATTCTTCTTTCTTTACTCGTACTACAATTTTGAAATGGCGGTGAGCTTGATTTTGGTCTCAGTTGGGTGTAACTTAAATGTTCTTGATCATTTACCAACTTTCATTGGTAAGCTTTTCTGTTTGTTAAGATAATCTTCACTTGATTTACTGATAATTTATCATGAAATTGGATTTCATATTTTAACTTCTTATATGTTATATATAGCCATATTCTGAACTAATCTGGTCACATGGTTCTTATCATATTATTTATTACCTACCATTTCTGCAGATCATCATGGACCCCCAAAGGTCAACTTCTGGGAAGATCCACTCAGTCCATCTAAATGGAAGGAAGAACATGTAAGTTTCAAATTGAATATAATACCTACTTTATAAATCAAAAGCTAAACGATTTTAGGCATTTGACTTGTCAAGAGGAGAGATAAAGATTTAGTGCTGGATATTAAGTATTTTATTGGTGATAAGACACCTTCTAACTTTTAACTATGCTGTACATCTATGTTAAACCATATATTAAATGGTTTTGATTTGTGTTTACAACTCTATCATCCAAAAATCCCAATTGTTCCTTTTTGTAGAAATATTTCTTACTCTCCTATAACCATTAATGAAGGTTTGAAAGGCCTTGTTTAAGAATACTAGTATATTTTGGGACAAATATTAGATCAGCCAAATTAATTTCTGAACAATGTTTGCCCGGGTTTGAAGCTGGAACCGTTTGGAGTGACATAATTAATCAAGAGGAATGACATAATTAATTGAGATCGACTTGGAACTCCTGGAACTGTTTGAAGCTGTTTGAATCTGTTGATTGCCTTTGGTGATTTGGAGCCAGAATAGTTTAGCCTTTAGAAATTCAGGTATTTGGGATCACCTGCAGCTAATTAAAATTTTGGAATAATCTGATTAGGAGCTGAAAACAGTAGAATTTCAAACCATGATATAAATGCTAACTATAATGTGAAAAACTTTATAATGCTAAATTCTAACTACTGTATAGATCTTGAAGATGTTTTGATCTTTTTAGTTTTTGCAAACTTAAGACACTGTGATATGAGGCTATTCTGATGCGGTATAGCAAACAAGTTAATTATGTCCCTCCAAGAGTTATTATTTTGCGGCTTCATGATGCACATTAAGCCTATTTCAGTGGCACAATGGAATTTGTGAAATTGCTATAATCTTTTGATACATTCGTAATATCTAATTTCTTCTGAAAAAAATGAAATAAGTGATCTTAGAGTTTTAGATTTTCTGAAATAGGATATTGAGAGGAGTTAATATGTTTATTACCTATGCAGAGCTTTACACTTTTGCTCTTAGTGTGGAACAATCAGAGCTGTTAGTTCATAAGTAATTGGCTTCATGAGTTCAGGTTAAACTTTGCAACCAAGCTAGTAATTTACTGTTTGTTTCTCTGAAGAGCTTGAAAAGTGAGCTCTTTTGCTGATTTTAGTTCAATAAATATGTGTACCGAAACACATCCTATATCAGTATTCCTTTTGGTTTATTTTCATCATCTATGATTTGCTTTCATTAGCATTTCTCAAAATAAATGAAGAAAGTTCACTCGCAAGTTAGGAAAAGATCCTCGAAGTGTATCATTTTTCAACTTCAGTTATACCAGGTGAAAATTGTTTTCTCATGAGTTTCTCTATAACTTAAGTTTGATGGAGTTGTATGTGCTAAAGTTAGATTATTAATGCATGTGAAATCCAAGTTCGAACTGTTTTTTATGGTTATTGGAGGAGAGACATTAATTCATTTGATTATGCATAAAAGTTACAGAGCACCTTTTGTCTATCCTCTGAAGTATGGTTGATACAACAAAAACTCAGAAAATGTGTTATCAGAAGCAAGGTTTAGTTCAATGGCCAATAAACTGGATGACCAGTAAACTTTTACTGATGGTGTTGAAGTGATGTAAATGCAAGAGCTCAGTCTCGATTCCTTTTTTCTTACAATAGTGATTTGTTTAAACAATTTATTTGAAGTAATTTGTTTACTATTTTTCTCTTCCCTCCATCCTTACTGGATATTTATCCATGATTTGTGGAACAACATACTTTTTCTTTTTTCTTTATGCTTGATGATCTGCTCCTTGTTTTGAAGTGCAATATTCTTACTTATTGACTGGGTCAGATTCACTTCTCTTCACCTTTTCTGAAAAAACCAAGTTTCAGATTTTGAAAGGCATTGATGCTTTTTTTTTTGTTTTGCGAATCAAAGTGAGTAATGGAATCAAATCAGGAAATGGGTGAAATTGTTTGGGACTTCATCATTCTTAGGGGTTATGATCTCATGAAAATAATTTATTTAAGTTGGTTTTCTCAACTCTATCTAGCTTTCAGAAGCTAGTGCTAATACATTTATCTTAAGAACTTTGTGAAGGCAGTACTTTGCCTTTTTGTTTTTGCTTCTGTCTCAAATTTTAAAAAACCTTGTGATTTACAATGTACTTTTTTATGTAGAAGTTTGTGTGCAAATTATGTATATTCTCTTGTAGTTTGTACTTGTCAGCCTTGCCAGTTGGGGTTTGATCTTTTATGGGGCATACAAGACTTTTGGTGGAAAGAAGAACAAGGAAGAGGTACTGAATACTCATTTTTTTAGCAAAATTTTCATCATCTAAGAATCTGCTAATAGCATGTCTGGTCATTAAAATATTTAACACAAACTTCATTAAGTTGCAATAATTCTATTAGACATAGGCCCATTGAAAAAAAAAGAAAAGAAAAAGCTAATTGGTGCCTCACATTCATTTGAATATCTTGATAATAGTATACATGAAAAATTGCTAATTTAGTCCCACATCAGATGTGATTGGAGATTTGAATTGGTTTGTAAGAGTTAGACAACTTGTGCTTAAGCATTTTAGGTCTTATGGTTTTAGGGTGATAACAAATGATATCAAAATCGATTTAGTAGTAAACATGGTGGGAGACTCAAGTAGAAAGAGAATATTGGTGGATGAGATTAGAGGCACATTATGAGTGGAGCCACCACTATGGACTATGCCTCTTGGGTCTCATGTGAGGGTTTGATTTTGGATTATGTTTGACCTTGATGAGGATGCCAAACTCCTAAATGAAAGAATTATAATGCCCTTATTTATGTCCCATATCGGAAGTGGGAGGAGATTTGAGTTGGTTCATAGGGGTCAGATTGACGAAATACTATTAACTGAGTTTAAAAATTCTAAAAAATTTTGATCACATGGTTCTAGGACCATAAGCCAATGAGTCATCAGGCCGGATTGTGACAATCCACTTATGAATATTTGTCATGCATGCATGAGTTTTACCTATATACTTTTTTCTGTACCTTGTTGATTTAACATAGGTTCTGCTCATCATGCATAACAGACTTGTTTGTTTTTCTTTACTTATGGTATATACTCATTTCTACAACAATATGTTCAGCTTAATTTTGAACAATTTTGGTATGGTATAAAGTTAAACCTATCTCATATCAAATTAACTCCTTTTCCCTTTCCAGGTTGGAGAAAAATCAGGGCACTAGATGACATCACGAGTCCTATGTTTTCTTTTAATGAGCATGTTAATAAAGCATTCAAAGGACATTGTTCCTTGAAAAGGTCCCTATGATCTCTCTGTTTGTACTGGTTCGTCAGGGTTTTGGATTTCTAGACTCACTTTGTGGGAACTTTTGGAACAGAGATGCGATGATTGGTGAGACCTCCTGTTTTCTCAAGTTAAATTGTTAATTCAGTTGTTATTTATGATGGAGGTCTCTGTAGTGATGACAACTATCTTTGTTCTCAAATTGTTATTCAAGTTTTCTTTTCATTGTGCTATCAATTCTCTTAAAATATCTCTTCAATTGATGAACAATCGTAATGTTCTTTTTTTTTTCATTTTGGTTTTAGTGTTTAAGCCATTTTGGCACATTTGAGTGATTCTTTATAAAGTTTGCCTGGAAAGAGAGAGAGAGAGAGAGAGAGAGAGAGAGAGAGAGAGAGGCAACATGCGCAACAGCAACACAGCTTTACGTGTTCTAATTAGACTTTTTTATGAGTTATAATTTTTTGGTGAGAATATTAATCTGGCAATATGATTTGATTAGACTCCTTTTGGTATTTTTTCCTTGTAGTAGACGTAGGCTGGCTCTCTTCGACCCACTCAGAAATTTCTAACCATGGGGATAAAAGTACTACTACACATTTCGTACTCAGACAAAATCATGGAATTTTAGTGAGGAAAAAAATTCCATGCTTGCAGATCATTCTAGCGATCTTCGATGAGTACATCATTATGAAATAAGAAAAAGTGAACCTAATCGCATCCATGGCAAAGGACTTACGATCACAGTGGTTGCCACAACTATATCCAAGATATATTGTCGTCCACTGAAGTCCAAGGCTTGTCTCTTGGATCATCAATAGCTTTAGTTGAGAATTGTCGATACCGTACGTCGTACCTCTTAGTAGCAGTGAGCCTTGAACACTCATGTCCTCAACCCAGTGTACGTACCAGTAGTAGTAGAATGGGGCCGTACCTCCGCCATGCCATACGATACCCCCAGCCAGCTGCTCTCCTTGTCCTTGTCGCGAAATGCCGTAGTTTTCAACTAAAATTATATGTTAGGTCGCCCAGTTTCAACGTCGTCTGGGTGGTGTAGTTGGTTATCACGCTAGTCTCACACACTAGAGGTCCCCGGTTCGAACCCGGGCTCAGACAATTTCTTTTTTATCTATAGTTCGTAATTAAGTTACACAAATCAAGAAAAATGAATTAGTCCTATTTAGGCAAAACCCTTAATATAGAATTCTTTTTATTTCTGGATTAATTAATTTATTACTTAATCACATGCCTATCTTGTAGGCCAAATTGAGGAAATTTGTTAATTATTTTTCCTTGATCATAAACGAATCAGTCCAAATAAGGCAAAGGTTTTATTTTAAGAAAATATCAGAATCAATCCAAATGTAGATTTTTGGCTGAATTGATTACTCAGTGTATTGACACCCTTAAAACAAGATTAACATAAGAAAAATGTTGAACCTCATGTTTCATACGAATTTACAGTCAATTAAAAAAGAAGCCATCCATAGCAACTCTAATATTATCTAATGTATTACAGCAGAAAAGTAGGCTCAACAAATCGTCTATGTAAGCATTCAAGTGGACACTTTTTTACCTGTTTGAATCAATGTTACACTACGAAGAGCATAAAAAGTCTGGAGCTGGAATCAACTTGTTAACTCACTTCACAGCAGTACCCATCATCCATCACCTCTGCTTTTATTTCTCTTTTAAGGTCTTCCTTGTAGTCCTCGAAAGAACCAGGGAATTTTCTCAGTGTGTTAGGAACATTCATTTACGCAAGGTTTCAGCACGGCTCATTGTAGTTCCGAATACATAAGGTTGTCCACGTGGATGCTCGAGTCACATCGACATCGGATCGAGTTAGATCCAAACGTCGCCTCCCGAGAATGGTTCTCCCTCGACAGGTTGTTGTTACTTCGTTGTCAGTTTCTATACAAAGGTCGAGGTCAGGAGGGGGATTTCCCAACTCGACCCCTCTAAAGTTCAAGTCAGTGTTATGGAGTTAAGGAGAGTTGAGTGTCCTCTCCTGATCAAGGAGGGTTAGCTTTTATACATACAAGGATGAGTTGGCCGTATAGGGTCAATTAACTGCGCGCGGCTTCTCGGGCAGCCGAGTTAAGCTTTTGTGCGAGCGCCGACCGACCTGCACGGATCGGCGTCGCGCGGCGCTGCCCCAAGCTTTCCGAGATGACTATACCATGATGATATCGTTCGTACAGAGGGGGTGACAAGCGGCTACCCGCCACGTGTGTGCTACGTGCCACATCAGATTTGAAGTTTCACATTTACATCGTCGTGTCTGCTTGCCTGCGTCTATGTGAGCGATACCAAAATGTGCCCTGTCATTCTCTCCCCCTCCAAAGAGGCATACCCCGAGTTCCTCGTGGAGGGGCTCGGGGCATGGCTTCGTGCCTTTCGTTGGCTGGGTTGGTTGTCGTGCTGGGATTGTTGGTTCAGTCGTTTGATTGATCAAGAGCTTCTATTTGGGAGCTGGACTAGTCGAGATGTGACTCGGACATTGGATTGGCCACAAGGTGTGGCTCAGGCATCAGAATGGCTGAGATGCGACTCATACGTTGGATTGGCCACGAGGCATGGCTCGGGCATTGGACTGGCCGAGAATCAACTCAGACATTAGACTGGCCGTGAGGCATGGCTCGGGCATTGGACTGGCCGAGATGAGACTCGGACATTGGACTGGCCGCGAGGCATGGCTCGGGTATTGGATTGGCCGAGATGTGACTCGGACATTGGACTCACCGAGATGCGACTTGGACATAAAACTGGCCACGAGGCATGGCTCGGGTATTGGATTGGCCGAGATGTGACTCGGACATTGGACTCGCCGAGATGCGACTTGGACATAAAACTGGCCGCGAGGCATGGCTCAAGCATTGGACTGACTGAGATGTGACTCGAACATTGGACTGACCGCGAGGCATGGCTCGGGCATTGGACTGGCCGAGATGTGACTTGGATATTGGACTGGCCGCGAGGCGTGGCTCGGGCATTAGACTTGGCGAGATGTGACTTGGACATTGGACTAGCCGTGAGGCATAGCTCGGGCATTGGATTGGCCGAGATGCGACTCAAACATTAGACTGGCTGCGAGGCATGGCTCGAGCATTGGACTAGCCGAGATGCGACTCGGACATTGGACTGGCTGCGAGACGTGGCTCGGGCATCGGATTGGCCGAGATGCGACTCAAACATTGGACTGGCTGCGAGGCGTGGCTCGGGCATTGGACTGGCCGAGATGTGACTCAGACTTTGGACTGGCCAAGATGCAACTCGGACATTGGAATAGCTCCGAGGCATGGCTCGGGCATTGGACTAGCCGTGAGGCATGGTTTAGGCATTGGACTAGCCGCGAGGTGTGGCTCAGGCATTAGACAAGCCGCGAAGCGTGGCTTGGGCATTGGACTGACCAAGATGTGATTCGGACATTGGACTGGCAACGAGACATGGCTCGGGCATTGGACTAACTGAGATATGACTTCGACATTTGATTAGCCACGAGGCATGGCTCGGGCATTGGACTGGCCAAGATGTGACTCGAACATTGGATCGGACGCGAGGCGTGGCTTGGACATTGGACTTGTCGAGATTTGACTCAAACATTGGACCGGACGCGAGGCGTGGCTTGGACATTGGACTTGCCGAGATTTGACTCGAACATTGGACTGGCCGCGATGTTACTCGGACATTGGACTGGCCGAGATGTGACTCGGACATGGACTAGCCGCGAGGCATGGCTCGGGCATTGGATTGGCCAAGATTTTACTCTCACATTGGACTGGCCGAGATGCGACTCAGACATTGGCTGGTCGTGAGGCGTGGCTCGAATGTTGGATTGGCCGATATACGACTCGGACATTGGACTGACCGAGATATGACTAGGACATTGGACTGGCCGAGATACGACTTAGATATTTGGCTGGCCGCGAGGCGTGGCTCGGGCATTAGACTAGCTGAGATGTGACTTGGACATTGTACTAGCTGCGAGGCGTGGCTTGGGCATTGGACTGGCCAAGATGTGACTCAGACATTGCTAGTCATAGGTGCCCGGCAAGCCAATCACGTGAGTGATGACACGTGTGACTTGATACAAAATCTTTTTGCTTATTATATTTTGGCATATATCACTTTATAACTATTGCATAAATGCATACATATATTGTGATGTCCTTGGATTTGTGCAATGGGAATCGGATCGTGATGAGATCACGATAATGAGATCGATTCACCTTTAAACACATATCTTAAATAATCCCGGTCATAGGTTACTCAAGAGGGACATCGTGATAACCGGATAGACTGGTGTGCTGTATACCCATCCATATGATGGATGCAGCTGGTCTCATAGCTGCTCGTGTAGGGACACTAGGGATATAGTACAAGTGCTCATTGGAGAATGAGTTCACTGATTGATCCGCTTACGGAATGCTAGATGGTTGATGATGCCTTATTGTCAGACAGCGATTCTGTGGTCCTAGTGGTGTATCTGGTCCTTAGACTTGAGACACCAAGGATGTCCTGTATGAGTGCTCCACTCTTTGATACCAGACTTATAGATTTGGTTGTCCCAGATCTAGTACAGCTGGTCATTAGGAGTGGTAGTCGACCTTACGAGGGCTATTGAGTGTCGATAGAGGATCATCCACTCTCGGCATCATGAGAGGAATATCCTATGTGTTCTTGCTCAGACAAATCCCTGGCCAGGGTCATTCGGGTTGAGAGAGAAAGAGTTCTCCGGGAGAATCCGATTAGAGCGAGACTCGAGTCGAAACCGTATGAGTCTGACAATACCATGCTCGATATACGGTCTCTGGGATATTAGATGGATGAGGGATTATAGGTACACGGTAACTGACGACAGACAGGTCCAATGGATTGGATTCCCCTGTATCGTCTGGGGACTACGGCGTAGTGGCCTAGTACTTCCGTAGTCAATGAGTCAAGTGAATTATTACAGAGATAATAATTCACTGATTTAGAAGGAGTTCTGACAGGTATGACTCACGGCCAGCTCGATATTGGGCCTAGAGGGTCACACACATATGGTAGGCATTGCGATGAGTAGAAGTTCAGATATGAGATATCCGACGGAGCCCTTGTCTTATTGGATGCAGATCCAATACCCACTAGGGGAGGACCCATTAGGGTTTGACAGGGGACCTCTATAAATAGGAGGGATTCAGAGCCTCATAGGCTAGAGCCTTTGCTTGTCTTTCCTATTCTCCTCTTCCTCTCCACCTCAGATCAGGCTTGGAGTTTTGAGGAGCATCGTCGCAACCCTGCTGTGGATCACCGCTAGAGAGGAGGACGCTTGACCTCCTTTACCCTCTCCTAAGGATCTGCAAGGAAACAGGGATATACGATCTCCCTAGGTAACACAATCTACTCTATACGCAGTTTCATGTTTCGCAGATTTTTGCGCACCAATCTTCGCACGACGACGAACATCTTTTTGGGAATCGGGGATTTTGTTTTCTTGTTCTTCCGCTGCGCATGTGATGTCGCCCCCCATGATTTCCCAACAGACATTGTACAGGCCATGAGGCATGGCCACGAGGCGTGGCTCGGGCATTAGACTGGCCGAGATGTGATTCGTGGCTCAAGACAAAAACGCAAACCAAATTTTTATAGTGGTTCGGTCATCGTGACCCACATCCACTCCATCGATTCCTCTTCCGTCGAGGCCACCAGCATCCACTATTTAAATGAAGAAGATTAACCTCCTTCTTACACCCCTCTTCTCCTTTTCATAGGTTTAGGAGTCAACCTTTATAAGTGCACACACTCCTCTCTAAACAAAATTCTAAAGTTAGATCTAGAGAAGGGATTTCTCAAGTGATTTCTACAGCGTTTTCTCACTTTAAAACTCTCAGTGCTTGTGTCACTTAACTAGGGATGAGAGGAGTATTTATATGCTTCAAGTTGATTTAAACTTGGAGCCTAAAAATATCTTATCTTGAGTTTCCTGGGTCCGAGCAGTACCACTGCCAATGTCAGTCTGACACTAGGCGGTACCACCGCCCAGACTAGGCGGTACCACCGCTTGGGAGGCTGTGTCTGGGTGGTACCACCACCCAGACTGGCGATACCACCGCCTGTAGCCTCTCGAAGACTGTGTCACGATGGTGCCACCTCTTGGGTCACTATTTGAGCCTTCCATTGGGCCCAACACAGTCCTTACATAGGCCCACCTGACCCATAATTAGGTTGACCCAAATCCAATCCCAATTACATGCTAACTACGAACTCTAAGGCATACTTAAGCTAAACAAGTCCCTAGGTCTTGGTTTCTTCCGGTGAACTTCCGACGATCTCCCAACAATGTTTCAACGGACTTCCGGCAAGCTCCTGGACTTCACGACGATCTTCTTGGTGAGTTCCGATGAGCTTCTCTGGCAAGCTCCGAGACTTCTCGGTTGGTTCCTGCAGAACTTCCGATGAATGTCCAGACTTCTGATAAACTCTCGAACTCCCAACGAAATCGTATCCTTGACTCCAGGACTTAACTTTGCTTCATGTCTTGCTATCATAGCTAATTCTGCACATGTAAAACACACTTCAATCTAAACAATTATTACTAAGCTTTAATCATGTTGTCCGGCATGTCATTGGTCTATCAACGCTTCGTCCGATTCTTCGACACATTGTTCTCTCTTGTAGCCTATTGCCCAATCGACTAGTTGACTCTGCAACCCCAATATCCTTGGTGCAATATCCACTCTTCTTGGTCCGATGCCCGAATCCATGGCCTGAAGCCTTCTGTCGATACATCAACCGATCCTCCGGCCCGATGTCCAATATTCTGACATGTTTACCTCCGACCCAACATGATTGTTCCTACTTTAATTGTCTCATCCTGATCGAAACATCCTGCGTCACTCAAAATGCAGATCAAATCATAAATACTTATCAATTGGTTTTATCATCAAAATACGAGATTCAACAGCTATGAGGCGTGGCTTGGGCACTGGACTGGCCAAGTTATGACTTGGACATTGGACTGACCGAGATGTGACTTGGACAATGGAATAGCTGCGAGGCATGGCTTGGGCATTGGACTAGCCGTGAGATGTGGTTCGGGCATTGGATTGGCTGCGAGGCGTGACTCGGGCATTGGACTGGTCGAGATGTGACTCGGACATTTGATTGGCCAAGATGCGACTCGGATATTGGATTGGCCACGAGGCGTGGCTCGGGCAGTGGACTGGCTGAGATGTGACTCAGACATTGGACTAGCCGTGAGGCATAGCTCGGCCATTAGACTGGCCGAGATGTGACTCGGACATTGGACTGGCCGCGAGGCATCGCTTGGGCATTAGACAGGTCGAGATGTGACTCAGACATTAGACTGGCCACGAGGCATGGCTCGGGCATTGGACTGACCGAGATGTGACTCGATATTGGACTGGACAAGATGCGACTCAGACATTGGACTGGCTGCGAGGCGTAGCTCGGGCATTGGACTGGCCGAGATGCGACTCAAACATTAGAATGGTTGTGAGGCATTGCTCGGGCATTGGACTGGCCGAGATGCGACTCAGATATTGGACTAGCTGAGATGCGACTCGTACATTGGGCCGTCACGATGCGACTCGGACATTAGGCTGGCCTCGAGGCGTGGCTCAGGTATTGGATTGGCTGAGATGTGACTCGGACATTGGACTGGCCGCGAGGCATGGCTCGGGCATTGGACTAGCCTAGATGTGACTCGGACATCGGACTGGCCGAGATGCGACTCAGACATTGCACTAGCCGCAAGGCATGGCCGCGAGGCATGGCTCGGGCATTGGACTGGTCGAGATGTGACTCGTATATTGGGCTGGCTGAGATGGGACTCAGATATTGGACTTGCCGCGAGGCATGGCTAAGGCATTGGACTAGTCGAGATGCGACTCGGTCATTGGACTGGTCGAGAGGCAACTCAGACATTGGACTGGCCTCGAGGCCTGCCTCGGGCATTGGACTGGTCGTGAGGCGTGGCTCGGGCATTGGACTAGTCGCGAGGCGTGGCTCAGGAATTGGACTAGCCGAGATGTGACTCGCATTTTAGACTGGCTTAGATGCGACTTAGATATTGGAATAGCCGCGAGGCGTTGCTCGGGCATTGGACTAGCTGCGAGGTATGGCTCGGGCATTAGACTAGCCGCGAGGTGTGGCTCGGGCATTAGACTAGCCGCGAAACATGGCTCGAGCATTGGATTGGCCGAGATACGACTCGGACATTGGACTGGCCGCTAGGCATGGCTCGGGCATTGGACTAGCCAAGATACGACTCGGACATTGGATTGGCTGAGATGCGACTGGGACATTGGATTGGCCGTGAGGCGTGGCTCGAGCATTGGACAGGCCAAGATGTGACTCAAACATTGGGTTGGCCGAGATGCGACTCGGACATTGGATTGGCTACGAAGCATGGCTCAGGCATTGGACTGACCAAGATGTGACTCGAACATTGGACTGGCCGCGAGGCGTGGCTCGGACATTGGATTGGCCACGAGGCGTGGCTCGGGAATTGGACTGGCCAAGATTTGACTCTCACATTGGACTGGATGAGATGTGACTTGGATATTAGATTGGCCGCAAGGCATGGCTCGGGCGTTGTGCTAGTCGAGATGTGACTCGGACATTAGACCGGCCGAGATGCGACTCGGACATTGGATTGGTCGAGACGCGACTCAGAAATTGGGCTGGCTGCGAGGTGTGGCTCGGGCATTGGAGTAGTCGAGATGTGACTAGTACATTGGACTGGCTGTGAGGAGTGGCTCGCACATTGGACTAGCCGAGATGTGACTCGAACATTGCACTGGCCGAGATATGACTCAAACATTGCACTGGCCGCGAGGTATGGCTCGAGCATTGTACTGGCCGCGAGGCGTGGCTTGGGCTTTGGACAGTCCGAGATGTGACTCAGACATTGGACTAGCCTAGATGCTACTCAGATATTGGAATAGCCATGAGGCGTGGCTCGGGCATTAGACTGGCTGCGAGGCGTGGCTTGGGCATTGGACTGGCCGCGAGGCATGGCTCGGGCATTGCATTGGCTGAGATGTGACTTGGACATTGGACTGGCCGAGATGCGACTCGAACATTGGAATAGCCGCAAGGGGTGGCTCATGCAGTTAACTAGCCATGAGACATGGTTTGAGCATTGGGCTGGCTACGAGGTGTGGCTCGGGCATTGGACTGGCCAAGATATGACTCGAACATTGGACTGGTCGAGATGTGACTCGGACATTGGACTGGCTACGAGGCATGACTCAAGCATTGGACTGGCCGAGATGTGACTTGGACATTGGATTAGCCACGAGGCATAGCTATGACATTGGACTGGCCTAGATGTGACTTAGACATTGGACTGGCTGCGAGGCATGGCTCGGGCATTGGACAGGCTAAGATGTGACTCGGACATTGGACTGGCTGCAGGGCATGAATTGGGCATTGGACTGACTGAGATATGACTTGGACATTGGACTAGCTACGAGATGTGACTCAGACATTGGAATGGCCAAGATGTGACTTGGACATTGGACTGGCCGAGACGCGACTCGAAAATTTGGTTGGCTGCGAGGTGTGGCTCGAGCATTGGATTGGCCAAGATATGACTCGGACATTGGATCGGCCAAGATATGACTTGGTCATTGGACTGGCTGAGATGCAACTCGAACATTGGAAAGGCCGCGAGATGTGGCTCGGGCATTGGACTAGCTGAGATGTGACTCGGACATTGGACCGGCCGAGATGTTACTTGGTCATTGGACTTGCTGAGATGCAACTCGGACATTGGACTGGCCGTGAGACATGACTCGAGCATTGGACTGGCCACGAGACGTGGCTCAGGCATTAGACTGGCCGAGATGTGACTCGGACATTGGACTGGCCGCGAGGCATGGCTTGGGCATTGGACTAGTCAAGATGCGATTCGGTCATTGGACTGGCTGAGATGCAACTTGAAAATTGGACTGGCTGAGATGTGACTCGGACATTTGACCGGTCTCGAGGCATGGCTCGGGCATGGACTAGTCGAGATGTGACTCGGACATTGGACTATCCAAGATGCGACTCAGACATTGGACTGGCCGCGAGGCATGGCTCGGGCATTGGACTAGCCGAGATTTGACTCTCACATTGGACTAACCGAGATGCGACTCGGACATTGGACTGGTTGCAAGACGTGGCTCGGGCATTGGACTGGCCGAGATGCGACTCAGACATTGGACTAGTTTAGATGTGACTCAGACATTGGATTGGCCGAGATGCGAGACGGAAATTGGGTTGGCCGCGAGGCGTGGCTCGAGCATTGGACTAGCCGAGATGTGACTCGTACATTGGATTGGCTGCGAGGAGTGTCTTGGGTATTAGACTGACCGAGATGTGACTCGGACATTGGACTGACCGAGATTCAACTCAAACATTGCACTGGCGGCGAGGCATGGCCGCAAGGCGTAGCTCGAGCATTGGATTGGCCAAGATGTGACTCGGACATTGGACTGGCCGAGATGAGACTCGGACAATGGACTAGCCATAAGGCATGGCTTGGGCATTGGACTGGTCGAGATGCGACTCGGTAATTGGACTGGCCGAGAGGTGACTCAAACATTGGACTGGCCACGAGGTGTGGCTCGGGCATTGGACTGGCCGAGATGTAACTCGAACATTGGACTGGCTGAGAGGTGACTCGGACATTGGAATAGCCACGAGGCGTGGCTCGGGCATTGGACTGGCCGCGAGGCATGGTTCAGGCATTAGACTGGCCGAGATGTAACTTGGACATTGGATTGACCGAGATGCGACTCGAACTTTGGAATAGCCATAAGGCATGGCTCGGGCATTTGACTGGCCGCGAGATGTGGTTCAAGCATTGGATTGGCCGCGAGGCGTGGCTCGGGCATTAGACTGGCCGAGATGTGACTCGGACATTGGAATGGCCGAGATGCCACTCGGACATTGGACTGGCCGCGAGGCCTGGCTCGGGCATTGGACTGCCCGAGATATTACTCGAATATTGGATTGGCCATAAAGCATAGCTCGGGCATTGGACTGGCCGAGATGTAACTCGGACATTGGATTGGCCGCGAGGCATGGGGCTCGGGCATTGGACATGTAGTGATGTGACTCGGTCATTGGACTAGCCACGAGGCATAGCTTGGGCATTGGACTGACCGAGATGTGACTCGGACATTAGATTGGCTACGAGATGTGACTCGAACATTGGACTAGCTGAGATGTGACTTGAACATTGGACTGGCCGAGATGCGACTAGGAAATTTGACTAGCCGCGAGGCGTGGCTCGGGCATTGGACTGATCGAGATGTGACTCGGACATTGGACCGACCGAGATGTGACTTGGTCATTGGACTAGTCGAGATGCAACTCGAACATTGGATTGGCCGCGAGACATGGCTTGGGCATTAGACTGGCCGAGATATGACTCAAACACTAGACCAGCCAAGATGTGACTTGGTCATTGGACTGGCCGAGATGTAACTCGGACATTGGACTAGCCGCGAGGCATGGCTCGGGCATTGGACTGGCCACGAGACGTGGCTCGAGCATTGGACTGGTCGATATATGACTTGAACATTGGACTGGCCGTGATGTCACGGACAAACTTCGAAACAGGATGTTTGATGTAATGCTTATGTATGTCCGTGTCTTTTGGTATGTTCATGCTTTGCATAGCATGTAAAGGGACGGTCGAAGGCTTAATAGTCCCATTTTAGTTGGGTTTGGTGGCCACTTTAGGCTTGTAAATAAAGGTTATATCATGTGGACACTTGTGAGAGATTTTCGGTCTATAATGGACCATTTTGACCCTTTGTTGTGCAACTGTTCAAAGCTTGTAAAGTCTGTTTGTAATTTGCATTATCTATGAAGTGTTTCCTAGAATGTTTGCTTGTGGATCTCGAGTGAGGCATTCTCTCTAACCCGTTTTCTCTTTCGTAGGTCCTAAGGGACCATGGGAGGCTTCGGGGAGGCTGACCTTTGCGGATGGACATGCAAGGGTGCCGCACGACTTAGGCAAAACCAGCTAAGTCCGTGACAAATGGTATCATAGTGAGACAAGCACTCATAGAAACACTTAGCATGCAAACGTGGGGGACCTAGCGGGGCTGCGTTGAGGGCAGTCAGCACATGCACGATCGTTTGGGGGAAAACAGGCATGGAGATATAGGGAAAAAGGAGTCGCTCGGAGGAGCGGGCATCTGAGATTGGCATTCAAAGGAATGGCCAACCCTTCGCGCAAGAGGCACCATGAGAATAGGCAAGCTTGAAAGAATGCGGAGCGCACAAAGGTTGGGATGGCTGAGTTTGAGCTACGGCTCAACGTTGACAACTATACTTGATGGTGCTCAAGGCAAGCGAGACACTTGGTAAAGGATGAGACTATGTAAGGTGAAATGAGTTGCTCGGTGACCGAAAGAGTTGTTCAGAGCTCACAGAGGTGAGAGGCATTGCTAACTCGAAGAATTCGGTACTCATGCATGGGCTTGTATGTGGATGAGGGAATGTTCGCGGCCATTCTAAGGCGATCGAAACCCGGCGCCATGGAGCATTAAAACTTTCTCTTCGGCATGTGAAGGATACGTCCGTAGGAGGCTAAAGTGTGCAGTGAGTTCAGCATGTTGCTAGGCCTTGAGTGGTGCAGTGGGGGCTGTATTGACGTGGAGTCGCAATCTAGCAAGTGCTTTTCCAGGAGGCAAAACAATGCACAATTTGTTCAGCAAATCGGAGTAGTCCAAGGGGATGGTGGTCTCTGAAACAAAGAGAGATGTTGCTCCAATGAGATAGATATCTAGGAGGGATAAGTCCCGGCTCTCCAGAGGGAGAATCATGTGTAACAAACCGCACATGTTGAGAAGGAGTACCTAAACAAACAACAACTCCACTAAGCTCAATGGACCGAGCAAGCGGCGAGGAGTCATTGCATGAACTCGCTTGAGAGAATGCATTGGTGGATGCATTGCGAGATCAAGTGGGGGAGTGACCCAAAGCAACACAAATGAAGGCACATTTGGAGTTGATATAGAGATCAGATTCAAGGGAGGGATGACCTGTGGAATGGTGGGCACGAGGGCCACCATCAACTCAATGCAAAAATGAGGAGCAAAGCAACTTGGGTGTAACTTGGCGAAGTACACAAGCCACATGAAGGGAGCCAGCATAGAAGATGGAACATGGAGCGGAGGCACAATGCTTTCCTTGGACAGAGGTTAAGTACATGAACTCTTGCAGAGGCAAGAGCAGGATCATGTTGTTCCATGGGTCCTTCATTCTGACGGAGCAGACTCATCTTGCATGGTGCCAAAGACGGAGGGAGCTTCTGGGCACATGCACCTTATCTCAGAGAAGCATTGGATGGAGGAACTAAGGCGACTCAACTTGCGGAGGTGAAGTTGGGTTCAGAAGGCCTTGGCATGGGGCAAGAGGATGCAGAATTGGTGTACAGCTTCTGGGCACATGTACTCTTGAAGAATATGCTATAGTGTTGCCATTCAAGTTGCCATGAAGGAAGTGGTGTGCAGCGGAGATTGTGCTGGTAGGGGCAGAGGCCCAGGATCCAGACACTGGTGCACTAATTGCAGCGAAGTCGGGGGACTTCGGGAGCTACTAGGTGACAGATTGTCCTAGTGCGGTGCTTCATCTAGATGTGACCCAAGAGTGGGTGAATAAATGTCGATTGCCAAAGGAGCGAACAAAATCGAAGGTGGAAGAGACCCTGCAATGTATTGGTAGAGGCCACACATGGAGGGATCACAATTCGAGTTCATCCCACAAGGATCAGAATGCAATGGAGATGTCACCAAGAGGCGACATGGTGCAACGGATCGTGGTGGAATAGTTCGTGGCAATGCGATACACATAAATGTGTCCCGTGAGGGACTAGATCATACGGAGGTATGATCGAGAGCTATTGGAAGCTCCACTTCGGTGAACAACACGATGGCAAGAAGGGCTATGGATTCAAAGAGTGAAGGTCATGGTACCGCAGAGGTGGGTCTTCCGTGCGTGCATCGAATTTCGCATCGGATGAAAGCCTTGGTCATCAGCATATGGGGGCTGTGTTCCACCAAGGGAAAAGTTCGAATGCAAGTACCAGTGAGTCCCATGGGAGGGACTTAATCATACAGAGGTATGATCGAAGCAGCTAGAGAGTTGGATTGCTCCAGAGCTTATATTCGCTTAAGGGAGCCCGGCAAGTCAGAGGACAAGGTCGAGTAAGTGAACGTTGCTACCAAGGAAGCTAAGGAGAACAGAATCGGTGCAAACCCTACAACGTGATGGTAGAGGCCATGCATGAGAGTTGCAATCTATCTTTCCATCAACCAAAAGGGAGCTGCTTGGAGAACATAGAGGTGTTAAAGCAGAGGGTCGAAAGGGGCGAAGAAAAGGGATGCAGATGCGAGGCGATGGATAGTAGGGCCATGGGCATGATGGCGCCATGGTACCGCAGAGGCGGGACTTCTATGAAAGTCATTAATCCCTTGCTCTCGTGGAGGGAGAGCGCTTGATCGTGAAAGGGGCCAAAGAGGTGGAGCATGCAGAGGCAAACTCCAAGTACCGAGACAAGGCTGAAGGGCAGAAGCCAAGGAACTTCGTAAGACTGGTGTCAACGAGCTTCTCATCAAGATAGTCGAAAGTGAAGGACTTCAGGTCAAGCAAGAGTGCACGACCAAGGAACGAAGCAGGCAGTATGCGGTACTGTACCTTTGCTACTTAGTGGAGTAGGTGACAGGGTTGATAGAGAAGATGGTACAATCCCAAAGGCGACCAAATCTATTAGAGAATTACTCTAAGTTGGGGTGAAAATTTCCTGTATTCCAGAAGTTCGATGGCATTGAGAAGGTGAATCATAGTAAATAACTCAACGCAAGGAGTGCAAACACTTCAAGTGCTTCAGAAGTATGAGCAAAGAGCAAGCGAAGGCCAGTAACCAGCTCAATGCATGGAGTACAATATCGAGGAGGTAGGCGAAGTTGAGTAACCTTTGCCTTCTCAACTCTTAAGAGAATGGGCGAAACTGAGTACCACAATTCTCTTATCTACCCAACAGAGGAGCTCTGTACAGGTTCAAAGACCCTTTGAAGATATGGAAGACAATAGTTGTCAAATCCTCACCAACGGTGATCAGTGCTACTGAGAGTATATTGTCCGCTTCATTTCCTAATGAAATGTCAATCAAAAGCGGAAGTGATGTGAACCTACTTGGAAGTGACAACTAAGTGAAAGAAGAGTCAATGGGCAAATTTTATGGAGGAAGAATCCAATACTTCAGAAGTTTGCGAAACGATGCTCGTTAAAGCTCCAACAAGCATCCACCCAGTTCAAGTAGCATGAGGCATTTGAGAGACTGGCGCATAGTAAGAATGGTCTTTTCCTTCATCTAGAGGATCCACAGGAACCAATAAGAATCAACACAACTCAGCCAACCCCACACTAGAGTCAAAGTCATTGGCGAGTTGAAGCAGCATGGCGGATCAAAAGGTTTGACTACTTAAAAACAGCAGCGGAGAGCAGTTGGGAGCCAAGAGGCGCATTGCAGTTGGAGCAGAAGATCGAAGACTCAACAAAGGCGAGGAGTTGTAGTGTTCACAAAGGCTTCGACGTGGACATCGAAGGAATAAGTGGGGGAGAATGTTACGGACAAACTTAGAAACAGGATGTTTGATGTAATGCTTATATATGTTTGTGTCTTTTGGTATGTTCATGCTTTGCACAGCATATAGAGGGACGGCTGAAAACTTAATAGTCTCATTTTAGTTGGGTTTAGTGGCCGCTTTAAGCTTGTAAATAAAGGTTGTGTCATGTGGACACTTGTGAGAGATTTTTGATCTGGGACCATTTTGACCCTTTGTTGTGCAATTGTTCAAAGCTTGTAAAGTCTCTTTATAATTTATATTGTTTATGAAGTGTTTCCTAGAATGTTTGCTTGCGGATCCCAAGTGAGGCGTTCTCTCTAACTCATTTCTCTTTCGTAGGTCCTAAGGGACCATGGGAGGCTTCGGGGAGGCTGACCTTTATGGATGGATATACAAGGGTGCCGCACGACTTAGGCAAAATTAGCTAAGTCCGTGACAGCGAGGTATGGCTCGAGCATTGGACTGGTCGAGATGCGACTTGGTCATTGGACTAGCCGAGATGCAACTTGGACATTGGACTGGCCGTGAAGCGTGGCTCGGGCATTGGATTGGCCGCGAGGCGTGACTCGAGCATTGGACTAGTCGTGAGGTTTGGCCGACGTGCACCCTTGAGGCACTATTTGGCCAAGGTGCATCACTCGGGCATTGCTTGGCCAAGGTGCACAACTCGGGCACTATTTGACCAAGGTGCACCAATGAGGCACTTGTTTGGCCGAGGTGCTTCACTTAGGCATTGTTTAGGGTATCCGAAGTGTCATATAGGGTTATCTGGGCCCGAAATGTTGTGACATGCTCCGCTAGGTCGAAGCTACCGTGGCCACGACATGTTAGTAACCTTTCCGCGAGGCATGGCTCGGGCATTGGATTGGCCGAGATGTGACTCGAACATTGGACTGGCAGAGATACGACTCAAACATTGGACTTACCGCGAGGCGTGGCTCGGGCATTGGACTGGCTGCGAGGTGTGGCTTGGGCATTGGACTGGCTGAGATGTGACTCGAACATTGGACTGGCCGCAAGGCATGGCTCGGGCATTGGACTGGCCGAGATGTGACTCAGACATTGGACTGGTCGCAAGGTGTGGCTCGGGCATTAGACTGGCCGACATGTGACTCGGACATTGGACTGGCTGAGATGTGACTCAACATTGGACTAGCCACAAGGCATGGCTCAGGCATTGGATTGGCCGTGAGGTGTGGCTCGGACATTGGATTGGTCGCAAGGCGTGGCTCGGGCATTGGATTGGCTGAGATGTGACTCGGACATTGGACTGGCCGAGATGCGACTCAGATATTGGACTAGCTATGAGGCATGGCTCGGGCATTGGACTAACCGCGAGGCCTGACTCGGGCATTAGACTGACCGGGATGTGACTCGGACATTGGACTAGCCGCTAAGCGTGGCTTAGGCATTGGACTAGCTAAGTCACATCCCGACCAGTCCAATGTCCGAGTCGCACAAGGATGAATCACAATGCTTCCGCTTTCCTATGTTGGAATAGGTAAGTGTACAGAGCCGTACTCTTGCTCTTATGATTAAATAGGGTGTTTTCGTACTTCCATTTTCTATTTTTGCGAAAAGGCGTCTCTTTCATTTTTTTTTTATTTTCAAAAGTGTCCCTAAATCGAAAATTGCCTAATTTGAAAATACTAACTGTACTATTTCCGTCCAGTGTTTTGGACTAAAATAATATTTTTTATCATTATAATAAAAATACTATAAAACTTACTTTCAAACACTATAAATTAGCTAAATAAAATCAAAATATACTAAAAATTATTTGATATATACTATAATTTAAATAATTATTTATAATAGTTTAGTAATAATATAGCTCAAATAAAAAAAATTAACTTTTATATGTCTTGATCATCATAATAAAAATAATTTATAATAATATAAATGATTAAAATGAACTCTTAAACTCAACCAAATAACCTAATATTGTAAAACCTACTTGAAAATACTATAAATAATTCAGATTGATTTCTAACTTCAGTCAAATCAACTATAAGTTTAAAAAATATAATATTATAATTATTTTCGAACAATGACAACCAAAGAGATATGATATCACTTATAATTTTTTAATAGTTTTATAGTGTTTTTGATACTTCAGTAAAATAAATAAATATTATTAAAAATTACTATAAACGAGCCAAATAAAAACACAGTTCAAAACCGTTAAAAAAGTAACAATATGAGTTGGTGACGGATACTTTACATATTTTCTCAATTAGAGGGCAATGTATAGAAAAAACCAAAAGAAGTACATTCTAGAAAAGATTGAAAAAGATGATCTTATTTAAAAAAAATTATTTATATAAATATATTTGAGCATTTTACATAGAAAAGCTCTCTCGGTTAGGCTTTTATCAAAATGATACTCACATAATTAGCTTTCACCCTAGCTTTTGACCGTTGTCGTCACCCTCGATCACCATCACATTTATGGCCCTTTGCTTCTATCACAAGCGACATCACTTGTTGCCTATTTCCTCTTCTCTCTTTGCCTTTCTTTTCCTCTTCCTTTGTCTTTTGTTGTCTTAGCCATGGCCTCCCCGTAATGGATGCACTACTGTAGCTATGGCTATTCACGCTGTCCTACTCTATATGTTGTCCCTTGCCTTCCTCCTTCTTACTCTCTCCTTGACCTCCCCTACGTGCTCGTTCCACTCTATCATCATTAGATAGCCCCTTTGCCCCTTTTTTTCCAACTCTAAAGTTATCATTGTCGTCACCAAAATGAAGCTTCTCATCATCGTTGCTATCACTAAGAAGGTCGTTGTCATTGACGTTGGAGTTGCACTTAAGCCATCGTTCCCTACTCATGCCTCCACAAAAATAGGTGGCTTTGCTGAGAGAGGGGGCAATCGCAAGTCGTTGAGTCAGCTACACTACCCATATCATGTGGAGTGTTAATAGTGCTACTATCGTTATGGGCATAGGTGAGTTAATCCTACAGGCTATCGAATCAATTATGCTAACCCTATGGCATGGGATGTTAGGGAAGGGATGAGGCTAAAAAGAAGGGAGGAGGTTCGACAAGTGGCATCGCTCATAGTGGGAGTAGGGGGTGACGACGATGACGACGATGACGACTAGAGTGATAACGATTAGGGTGACTAGAAAAGATACAAGAGTGTTATTTTCATCAAAATAACGAAAGAGACCCATGGGTGAAAATTAATTAGGAGGCGTCATTTGGTAAAGGCCTAACATTGGAAGTTCTTTTTTTTTGGTAAAATACCTAATATATTTTTTAGATAATTTTAATTATAATATTCCATCCCTTTTTTTTGAGTGCCATGACTCCTTGACCCAAAAATCTGGTATTGTAAAAGGAGGGTGCATGATTCAATGATCTGAAAGACCAAGGCAAATTCCATTGCTAAGTTTCATCCCCCCTCATGATGAAAGCCCATGCAATATTATAGATCAATATTAAATATACCATTTTAGTTTGAGTTTGTTTATTTTGTCACAGTGGATTTACTATTATTAATTTACAGTTAATCACTAAAATTCTGAAGATTGTAACTAACATTAGTTAGTCGTACCCATTTCAACGAATACACTGATGTCATGGGATTGAAGTTGGGCGCGTTGACCACGGCGTAGTCAAAGACTATTCGCATGGAAGTGTAGGCGCCTGATTTGCTCATTGCGTCGCTTCGACCAATGACGAGCGTCGACGAGGCGTGGCCAACCACGATTAGTAGGGCGCTGCAACGTGGAATCGAATATAATTCCATATTAAACATCCCAAAACTCACGTAACCAAATACTTCTCTCCTATCACACGCGGGGAGCGGGGTTGAAGCGGGGTCCACTAATTGTGTGGTTGGAACTGGAGTTCGGTAATCCCACATCTACCCTAAAGTCGAACACGCGCCGTCTCGAGACTATATAAGAAACCCTAAACGAAGTCGAGGCGAGAAACACGCCACCCCATTTCGAGTGTCTTCGACGCCGCCGGCACTGCCAAGCCCCTGACCCAGGAGATGGAGGCGAAGGGCGTCTCCTCCGCTGGCGATGACGCAGCCCTGGAGCCCTCGCGCCCGCGGACTTTCATCAAGGACATCGTCCGCGGTGCGACGGAGGAGCTGGTGGGTCGGAAGGTGGTGGTTGGGGGATGGGTGAAGACGGGGAGGGAGCAGGGGAGGGGCTCGTTCGCGTTCCTCGAGCTCAACGATGGCTCCTGCCTCGCCAATCTCCAGGTGATCGTAGACGCCGCCGTGCACCCGCTAACGCAGCTCGTGCCCACGGGGACGTGCGTGCTCGTGGAGGGGGAACTCAAGAAGCCGCCCGAAGGGGCGAAGCAGAGCGTTGAGCTCAAGGTGGAAAGCGTCCTCGAGGTCGGGACCGTGGATCCTGCCAAGTATCCTCTTCCTAAGACGAGGAAGGGGTTCACCCTCGAGTTCCTTCGCGATTTCGGTCACCTCAGAGCGCGCACCAACACGGTACTCATTCGCCACTTTCTTCTCCGGGAACTTTATTATTTATGATTTGTTTGTATCTTAAAAATATTGGTGATTATTCACTTGCAAATATTGTTCTTGCATAATCTGAAGCTTCTTATTTGAACAAGAGAGCAACCCATTGTAAATCATGAGGAGCAGAACGATCAATGTGTATTGCCTAGTTCAGTTTGTTTCCTATCAGTGACTATAAATCGTAGCATAGTACTTATTCTCTGACTAGGGATCATGTGTACCATAAATTAGGTTCCTTTATTATCTATATATAGCCCTCTCTTATTTTCAATTTACATCGTCCACATGCGCTTATAAACATGGTCCTGATAGTGTACATAAAGGTGTTTATTCTTTTCTTGCCTTGCCTTCTTTGGGTCTATTCTTATTTGGTGTCAGTCGAAGGTTGCACATTGCATGAATTCTTTAGTATTATTATTGTTATTAGTTTGTTTAAAATTTTTGATCATAGACCTGATGTCTCATCCAGTATGAAGTGATGATGTTTACCTTGACATTGAAGATGTTGAATCAATGCCTTGTCACGGATAAAATTGTAAACAGAGTGTTCGATGTAATACTTGTGTATATCCGTATCTTTCAGTTTTATTCATTCTTTACACAACATATAGAGCGCTTGAAGTAGACTTGACAATCTCATTTTGGTTGGCTTTTGTGGTCGTTTAAGGCTTAAACATAGGTTATGTGCAGTTGTCCATAAGAGGTTCTGATGAGGTTGACCCTTTGCGGACAGACTTAGACAAAACCAATTAAGTTTGTGATAACATGATGTTTTTGCTTATTTGATGCCCTCTCAACTCTTATTATAAGGATGACAATCCAAATAATCACTAGTGTACATGAGTTCGAAGCTTACCTCATTGCTTTGTTATATTTGGATTCTCAAATGCATTTTTGGGATCTCTTCATAATTCGTCGTTGAGCTCCTGAACACTAAATGAGGAACAAGAAATCCCCATATGCAAGGTTTGTCTTTTATCACCAAGAAGTTTTTCCTTTGCTGTTAAGCATACAGGTATGTTAAATCAATCATTTTTGCAAAGAAATGTTTTCACTTAGGTATATATCTGATTGAAGTACCAATAAGTTAATATAGAGGCATCATCTTGTGTGCAATTTCTTAAATATGAAATATCTTTAACTTTCAACATTATGTTACATGGCTGTGCTGGGAAAGAAGCTCATTTCTTTGCATTATTGGTGGTCAAGAGCCTGCATCCCTTAAACTTTTGCAACTCTTGAGTCTTGTCAAGGTGCCTGAGTTGATAAAAGTTTTGCGAGTCTTATGTCTTGGCAAGGAGTTACAAGTTTCCTGTCATATTGACACGTCTTCGATTGCAAACCCTGCATAATACCCAATGGGAGTGGTAAATGTGATGAACCTAATGGCAATGACAAAGATGTAGATGAAAACATGACATGATTATTGTTGAATTGTTTGCTTAATTAAACTTCTCTATGGCTCCACGCCTTTTCTAATTGTTTAGGTATCTTTCATTTCACCAATAAAATTTAAGCACATAGGGATATAGCAAAATGTATAGACGCAACTGGGTAATATGTTTATGTTAATCTTTTTTTTTTGACAATGTCTGTATGTTCATGAAGTCAGTGGACCGTTTTGATAGCTTGCTCCAGAGCAGGAGACTTAAATATTCAGTTCAGTTTTTTTTCTGAAGGTCCAACACGACATTTATAAGGCTGCAAGACCAGCACATGAAGTTGAAGTCCCACAAGGGTTTTTACATGACCATAATTATCCACGTGTTTATGATTAGCTGGTGTTAGAACCCTTGCAGATTCTAAACTTGGGATTGATCTCTTTAGGGGATCGGCCTCCTTGGAACTCTATAGGGGTTCCTCCCTCCAAGTTGCTGCTCAAAGGCTGTAGAAAAGATTCATCTATTGCCTAAGAAAAGAGAAGGAATACATGGCTATTTATAGGGCTTCTAAACCCTAAATCCTAATAGGACTCCTACTTAAGACTCTTACTTCTATAGGACTCCTACTCAAGACTCCTATTCCCTTACAACTCCTAATTCTTCTCTAAGAAAAAACCTCCTACATGAATGCCCCTCTCAATTAGGACTCTCATAGCTAGAGTCCTAACAGAATGTCCCTCTCAATTAGGACTCTCTTGGCTAGAGTCCTAATAGTTTTACATATGTCTCTCTCAATTAGGACTCTCCAAGTTAGAGTCCTAACAGACCCGCCCTCTTCAAATCAGCCTTGTCCTCGAGGCTGATGATTCGTGAATTCTAGGAATTTGATCTTCAAGTCGTCATAGTTTTCCCAAGTGGCATCTTCTATTGGTAGGTTCGCCCACTGTATTAGCACTTCATTAGTGGGTCGTCGTCGTCGAGTCACGATCCGTCGATCAATAATGGCACTTGGCTGGGTCTGGAGTTCTTTTTGGGTAGTCATATTTGGTGGGTGGCTTTGGGCTGTCTCTAAGCACCTATTTAAAACTTTCGTCTGACTATTGGTTTGTGGGTGATATGTCGTACTCTTTTTCAATTTAGTACCCTGCATATGGAATAACTTTGTCCAAAATCTGCTCTTGAAGATGCAAGTAGAATTTGTCACAAGCACAATGCGTCCCTTATAGCATAATTCTTTTGAGTCCCGATTGTAATGAGCCACGGAGCTTGGTGCTTCCTCTAATTTTTTTTGTATCTTACTGGTCTCCGAATCTTCCTGCCATTCCATCTTAATATCCTTAAGGAAGTCGCTGGTTGGAAGTAAAACGACTGAAAATTCAGCTTGCTCAGGTAGCTGCGAAAGCGCATCTGCAACAACATTTTCTTTCCACCTTTTGTAAGTTATTTCATAATCAAATCCAAGAAGTTTTGTTACTCATTTTTGCTGCTCGGGGGAAGATATCTTCTGCTCCAAGAGATATTTTAGGCTTTTATGGTCGGTCTTGATTTGAAAGTATCGCCTGATCAAGTACGATCTCCACCTCGTTGCTGCGTGCACAATGGCGAGCATCTCCTTATCATATATTAACATGTTTTGATAGGGGGGAGACAATGTCTTGCTAATGTATGTGAGTGGTCGACCATCTTGCATGAGAACGTCTCCCATTCTGCCTCTAGATGCATCGGCCTTAATGACGAAGGGTCGGTTGAAATCTGGTAGCACTAGCATCGGCGTCGTCGTTATGGCTGCCTTAAGTTTGTCGAAGGCAGTGGAGGCTCTGTTCGACCATTGGAAGATATCTTTTTCCAGTAAGGAAGTAAGTGGTGCACTGATCTTTCCATAGTTTTTCACGAACTTACGGTAATAGCTTGTTAAACCCAAAAAGCCATGTAGCAATTTTATGTTCCTCGGGGTAGGCCAGTTTTGCATTGCTTCAATTTTGAAGGGGTCCACCGTCACACCTTCCTCTAATATGATATGCTCAAGATATTTCATCTTTTGTTGAAGAAAGTAAAAATTCGTAGTGGCCGTTGTGTGTTCGAAAGGCGGTTTTCGGTATGACTTCTTCATACACTCGTATTTGATAATACCCGGATCGAAGGTCCAGCTTTGTGAAGATTTGTGGTCCTTTTCATCTAGCAATTCATCTGCTATTGGAATAAGGTATTTGTTCTTGATGGTTATGCCATTGAGAGCTCGGTAATCAACGCATATTCGTCATGTTCCGTCCTTCTTGTGTACAAGTAGCACCGGTGAAAAGTAGAGGTTGCAACTTGGCCGAATAACTCCTGTTTCAAGTATCTCTTTTAAAATCCTTTCTATTTCATCATTCTGGAGATGTGGATATCGATATGGCTGAGTATTTGCTGGAGATTTGACTGGAAAAATCATTATACAATGATCATGCCGACGAGTAAGATGTAGGTTGTGCGGCTCATTAAATATATCTGAAAATTCAGCAAGCAAAGGAAATAGGTTTGGAACTTCAAATTCTATTGGCTCTCCTTTAATTTGTTGCTCAAGTTGTACCAAAAAGCCCCTACATGCTTTATGCAAAACCTTCTCCATTTGTTGTGTGCAAATCATCGTTATGTCGCCCGCACGTTTCCCATGCAGTATCACCTGTTTCTCCTTACTGTAAAATTTTATAAATAGTTGCATAAAATTCCAAGATATATCACTTAATGTCATCAACCATTTAATTCTGAGTGTGGCCTCATGATCATCAAGAGGGAGGAGGACGAAATCTGCAATTATCTCTTGGTCCTGCAACAACAGTTTCACCTGCGGGCACTTATGAACACACTTCAAAATCCGTCCGTTGGCGACCTTAACGACAAACCTGCTGCAATTCTCAATAGGTAAGTTCATATAGACAGCAACCTTACTGTTTAGGAAGTTATTAGTGCTGCCCGTGTCGATGAGAACAGTGATCGGTTGTTGTTTGAGAAGGCCTCCAACTTTTATCGTTTGTGGGATTGAGTAGCCAACTAGTTTATGTACCGTAACTTTGGTCGGTTGTGGCTCTTCTTCTGCATCTTCTTCTTCATGTTCAAGGCTCTCTTTTGGATGTTCAATGACCTCTTCTTCTATCGGTTCAATCATAAGAAGTCCCCCTTTACTACAGCGATGCTCATGGCTCCACGGCTCATCACAATGCCAACATAACCTCTTCGCATATCTCTCCCGAAGCTCTTCTCTTGTTAATCTCTTTGGTGTAGGGACTTGGTTGAAAGTGGGGGGGCTAAGGGCTTCAATATTACTGGTTGAGGAGCGACCCTAGTCCTCCGAGCTTCATGGTTCAATTGCTCCTCTTGATGTCGTGCGAAAGAGATGGCTGCCATAAGCGTATACGGTTGTCGCGCTTTAACTTCTCCTCGGATCTCCGGCTTTAAGCCCTCAATGAAGGTTCTCAATAGCTGTTTTTGAGACCAATCATGAGTTTGATTAGATAACCTTTCAAACCTGGTTTGGTACTCCTGAATGGTAGAGGTTTGTCGGATCTTTGCTAGTTGTCCGTCAATATTCTCGTAATCGGTTGGTCTGAAGCGGATCAGCAGTCCTTCTTTGAATTGTCGCCATGAAAGGACTCCATAAGTATGTTCAAACCAGTCAAACCACTGTATAGCATCCTCTTCAAGATATATAGCTGCAATTTTCACCATAGATGCATCCGTGATTTTATGGTACCGAAAATATCGCTCCGCGCGCGAGATCCAACCAATTGGGTCTCCTTCTTCCCATCTAGGGAAGTCCACTCTCATGCATGGATAGTTGGGGTTGGTCATAGAGCTTCCCCTCTCTTGGAAGTCATATCTTTGGGCTTGGTGTGATTGGGCAAAGCTCTCTCCTTGACATGTTTTCTTCGGGCTTAGTGGTCGGCCCAATCTGAGTTCGGTAAAGAGCGTCCGAATCTTATCCTCCATTCGCGCCTCCAAGGCTTCGAATTTAGCATTGATTGCCTCCTTAGATGCCATAGTATATGCCTCCAAATCTATGATGTTAAGATCTCTCTTTTGTTGTTAAGTTCAAGGCATGTATAGGTTGAAAGAAGTGATGGTCGAAAGGGTTGGTGTATTGGTGGATGTAGGCTGCGGTTTAGGCTTGTTTTGTGGCTATTTTGGGTGCAGTTTGAGGGTGTGGTTTGGCAGAGTTTTAGGGCTGTGGATGAAAGTTTTGGATCTGTGGTAGATGGTAGCAAATGTTTGATAGAAATAAGTGGCAGTTGCAGCAAGTATGTGCTGTCTTGTAAGAGCAGAATTGTCGTCGAAGAAACAACGGTTTCTCGACGTAATTTCCACCAAAAACTTGAGAATTGCGGAGAAAATTGATAGCAAAATCACAGTTTATATGACAGCAAGGATATCTAATTTAATCAAGAAAATTTTGGCAGTATAACAGCAAGGAAATTGGTGCAAGTTGCGATAGCAGAATTCTCGTCGAGAAATTTCAACGGGTTACGATGAAAATTTGCAGCAACACAAAATCATTTTTTTGAGATGAATTTTTTTATAGATCAATCTTAGATGGAAGCCAAGATGATATATAAAGTGTATAAGAAATTTCATTCAAAAAAGATTGCAAATAGATGGGTTAAGGCAATAATATGCCGCTGAAATTTTCTGCAGCACAGATTTTTAAGTATAGCAGATTGGACGTAAAAGATCAGTAGTTTATATTGAGAATTTTTTGATAAAACCAAAGGTAAATCAACTGTTAGGAAGTGTCAAAGCTATCATAAAAATTTCGTAGAGATTTGGATAGAAACAATATAGTATCAAGATCAAACAAACAGTGCTATGCGGCTGAAATTTTACAGTGCAGATTTTCAAGTATAGCAGATTAGACGTAAAAGATCAATGGTTTATATTGAGAATTTTTTGAAAAAACCAAAGGGAAATCTGCTGTTAGGAAGTTTCAAAGATGTCATAAAAAGTTTATAGAAATTTGGATAAAAAAAGCACGGTAGCAAGATCAAACAGATGGTACTATGCGGTTGGAATTCTGTAATGTATCTTTCGTCGTAGAGATGAAAACTTTGTGACGAAAGGTTTATGTAGCAATATAGGAACATTTTTTTTTTTTTTGATTTTCGAATAAGGATAACTAAATTGTAGTAGCAGTAAGGTAGGAAACCAGAACCTGTTGCAATTCGCGGGGAGATCAAAGGATGATCCGCGGTGGTGGAGATGATGGCGGAATTCGGCGACGATCTTTTAAGCAATTGTGGGAATTGCTTTAGGCGGTTGTGGAGGGCCTGATGGATGGCAGTGGAAGGGCAGCGAGATGCCAAGAACGCTGCTCTGATACCAGGTGTTAGAACCCTTGCAGATTCTAAACTTAGGATTGATCTCTTTAGGGGATCGGCCTCCTTGGAACTCTATAGGGGTTCCTCCCTCCAAGTTGCTGCTCAAAGGCTGCAGAAAAGATTCATCTATTGCCTAAGAAAAGAGAAGGAATACATGGCTATTTATAGGGCTTCTAAACCCTAAATCCTAATAGGACTCCTGCTTAAGACTCTTACTTCTATAGGACTCCTACTCAAGACTCCTATTCCCTTACATCTCCTAATTCTTCTCTAAGAAAAAACCTCCTACATGAATGCCCCTCTCAATTAGGACTCTCATAGCTAGAGTCCTAACAGAATGTCCCTCTCAATTAGGACTCTCTTGGCTAGAGTCCTAACAGTTTTACATATGTCTCTCTCAATTAGGACTCTCCAAGCTAGAGTCCTAACAGCTGGATGATGGTTGCAACAAATTTATGTATTTTCCACAATAGACCATATACTACTGGTTGACAAGTTGATGTGCTGTACAGTTATTTCAGTAAACTAGGAAATATATTCTTCTATCAACACTGCACTTATGCACTAATTATGGTGGATGATCATATGTTGCATGTAGGTTATTTCATTGTTTGCCTACCTGATCTAGCTGTGTCTTCATGTTTTTGTTGTTTTGCTTTTTTCATTATTATGAGGAACTTTTTATTGATTTATAAAGGTTTGCAGATATCAGCTGTTGCTAGAATCAGAGATGAACTGGCTTATGCAACCCACACATTCTTCAGGAAAAATGGATTTCGTTATGTGCATACTCCTATAATCACTACTAGTGATTGTGAGGGTGCTGGTGAAATGTTTCAAGTTACTACACTTTTTAGTAAAGCGGAAAAGGAAGAGAAAGAGTTAAAGCAGAACCCTCGACCATCAGAAACTGACATCGAAGCTGCTAAGCTTCTTGTCAAGGAGAAAGGAGAGACAGTCTCACAGCTAAAATCATCAAAAGCAAGCGAGGAAGAGATCAGCGCTTCGGTTTCTGAACTCATCAAGGCAAAAGAAAGTCTATCGCGACTGGAAGAAAGGTTTAAGTTGAAAGCTGGGATTCCTCAGAAAGATGGGAAGATTGATTATGCTGGTGATTTTTTTGGGCGACAAGCTTTCCTCACTGTATCTGGTCAGCTTCAGGTCGAGACCTATGCTTGTGCCCTGGGTAACGTTTACACATTTGGACCAACATTTCGAGCAGAAAATTCGCACACGACACGGCATTTAGCGGAATTTTGGATGGTTGAGCCAGAGATAGCATTCGCAAATTTGGAGGTACTGCATGTGGATATAGTTGTTTCATTTGTTGAAGTGTCTTCTTTACCTAGTACTCTATGCAATAATATTTTGAATTGGCTATTATCTGTTTTATCTATTTATTTATTGTTTTATGTTCTGAATTTTTTGACATGATGTTTCTTTTGTCTATATCCTAGTCTTGTATATGATCTCTGTAGATAATTTTATTGGCTATGCATTGTAGGATGACATGAACTATGCAGAAAGTTACGTGAAATTTCTCTGCCAATGGTTACTGGACAACTGTATTGAAGATATGGAATTTTTGAAGACTTTTGATGAGGCAGCTATAGAGCGTCTTAAGCTTGTTTCATCATCGCCGTTTGAGCGTATTTCATATACGAAGGCTGTGCAGCTTCTAAAGAATGTCACAGACAAGGAGTTTGCGATTGAGGTAGAATGGGGAATTGATTTAGCATCAGAGCATGAAAGGTATGTGAAACACATGTATAAGTACTTTTCTGACTATTTTCTTGGAAACCTCACAGTATAATGGTCTGTTGGACTGTCAAGGTACTTAACGGAGGTGTTATTTAAGAAGCCTGTGATTGTATACAATTATCCCAAAGGAATAAAAGCATTTTATATGAAGCTCAATGATGACCAAAAGACAGTAGCAGCTATGGATGTGCTTGTGCCTAAGGTATGCCTTTATGTTTTTGGTAATGTGTTTTCACTTGTCTATTTCTTTTGAGAGATAAGCTTAGGTTTGTCTCTGTGGTCCAGCAACAAACACACAGATATTTGAATTACTACAAATAGTACATTTTAACAGATTATGTGACTTCTTTATGTTTTAGGTTGGTGAGCTGATTGGTGGAAGCCAAAGGGAGGAGAGGTTAGATGTGCTTGTAAAAAGGTATACAAATATTTGTCTACTTGTCATGATTGTGTTGCTTTCTAGACCTTTTATTATCAACTTGAATATAATATGCACGCAATTCTTCTACCACCTTTTCTCCTAGAGGCTGATCAGGCAAAACACCTACTGGCTAAATTAACACATTTGTATGCACATCTGATGCAAGCAATATTTGCATTTGTCTGCAAGACAAGAATGTCAAATTTCCTGGCTGTTCCTGGACTTAAGAGGCATGCTACATATGTTCCAGAGAACAGGAAAATTATTTCACATACCGGTTCCCTTCTAAGTTCAGTTCCATTTTACTTCCATCACAATCTTGAATTCTTTGTAACCTAGATGTAGAAATTACTGTATGTTGCCAAAATTGTGGATAATTAACACTTTTGACAAATTGAAGCTAATTGGCTTTTTTCCTCTCAATTTATTTTCAGAATATAAGTGATACTTTGTGCTAGGATAATCTAGGTCGGTAGAGATCATTCTAATTCTCTTGTTTCCTGCCTGCTTTTGCAGAATTAAAGAGTCAGGGTTGCCGCTTGAGCCATATGAATGGTACCTAGACCTCCGTCGCTATGGTACCGTCAAGCACAGCGGATTCGGACTCGGTTTCGAGCGGATGATTCTTTTTGCTACTGGCATGGAAAATATCAGAGATGTAATCCCTTTTCCAAGATACCCAGGGAGGGCGGACCTCTGATTCAAAAATCTTGTTTTTCATAGCATGCAAATATTGTCATACAGTGCATGTCAATCTGCAAAATGTTGACCTTTGGCAATGCCTAGGAAGTGTGAGATTTTTATAGCCAATCCAGTTAAAAGTATGGATGACTTCGTTTTTTATTATTCGAGACAGAGTGAAGTATTTATTTTATCTGCAAATTTATTGGTTCGCCATCACTAACTGTTCTTTTGGTGGGTAGCGTTAGCATCTGGTATCTCCCAAGTCTAACCTAAAAGCTACGGCCAGTAGTCTAAGATATTGCCATGGATGCTAAATACTTTTGTGTTTTATTGTTAGATGAATAACTGAAGAAAATAGCTACTGATGCTTTTCTGCGTTCTTGCTCTTTACTATCCTAATAATTAAAGAAGATATACATAATGCTCCACCAGGCTTTTCAGCAATACAAGTTCTGGAGAGGGCTTTATGTTCTTCTAAGTATAAAGGTGATGTTTTCATCACTTGAACCCAAAATCATATTGCATATGATGTTTCATCGCCATTAAGTATTGATCCAATAAATTAAACTAAACCAAATTAATAATAATAATAATAATAATCATGATATAAAATAATAAATTAAAATATTTTATAAACCATAAACACTATAATCGAACTTCTTATTTTATATAATACTTAAATATATACAAATATTCAAAATTTTCTTGTTAAAAAAATAAAAAAAAAAAGTTTAAAATAATTTTGGAAGACATAAAAATGTACAATCCAAGTAAAAAAAAATGTATATATTTTTCAATATGTTTTGTTTATTTTATGATCAGTTTAGTATCTTGAAATATTATATGTCAGTATATTGTCCTAAAAATTGTTTCAAAATATAAATATCTACAATCTATGCTGGTATGAATTTTAAATCATCTTGCAAATTTTAGAAAAAAATGTGTTAAAATGTAGATGTGTCTAATTAAAAACTTTGAAACCGACTCAAATTTATTTAACTAAATATGAATCAAACCAAACCCAGCAATGGAAAAAATAATAATAAATAAAAATAAAAAAGGATCTAAAAAGTTCCCCATGCCTTTTTAGTAGTAAAATTGAAAAAAAATAAAAAAATCTCTACTTAAATAAAATTAAAAACAGAGCATTCTTAAGGAAAAGAAAACAAAAAAAAGCATGTCCGTTTTCAGAGGTCCCCGCTTGGTAGCACCAGAGACTCTCTCCCACATCATTATGATCATCAACTTGGTCTTTACCATATACTATTTATAGATGGTATCATTTATTCCTTCGTATTTAAAATATAATATTGATAGATTAGTTATATGGTCCATTAATAATGTTTTTCCATGAGTAATAACGATCTACACATATTACTGTCAACTAAATCATAAACATTCTCATTCTCTCTCATCTCATTCCATCCCATTTTGAGTTCTTTGATGAATGATAAATTATTTGAACAGCGGTTTGAACGAAGATTACTGAAAGATAAAATAAATGCATTTAATGTGTAACATGAAAGAGCAACATAAGAACCTTTGCATAAATACTAGAAATTGAAGGACTTAGTAAGCAAAGTTGATCAGTTTAGGGAAATGAGACAACACGATAGAACCGGATGAGGTTTCGCCGTTATTGTTAAGCTGTGTGGCAGCTTTCCTTGTCTGGTTTTGTTGGTTCCTTTCCTCATTCGTCCTTGAGGAGAGAGAGAGAGAGAGACAGAGAGAGAGAGAGAGGGATCGAATCTTGGGTTGTTCGGTTCGGTTTCTTGCTTGCAACGGCGGCGGCGAGATCGCCGACAAAGATGCGAGGTAGGAGATGTGGAAGGAGGTCAGGGACAGGGAAGCGGGTAAGTTGCCCCCGATCACATTCGCCAGCCGTGTCCGCTCCCGTCGCGTTTCCGCCCTCGGCCTCTCCAACCACAAGGAGATCGTCAGCCCCCACCACGGCGCCGTCAACGCCCTTCAGGTCCCTCTTCGATCTCTACCCCCTTCCTTCTTGTTGCGTGTTCATCATGGAATCGGAGAATTCGTTCGGTTCTGGACGGATCCTCCTATTCGAGAATTTCCACAATGTTGTAACTTTACAACCGTACTTGCTTGTTTTATCCCTTTTTATGCATCGACATGGTTATGATCTGCCACTACCTTCTTTTGTTTCCTCCTGGGTGTTACTGATCTAAGGAAATAGAAGTAGCAGAATTCGGGTGAAAAGTAGCATTACCCATCGTTGACAGAAGAACATTCTACTTCTTTCTATGGCCTACTTGATCTTTTTGTTTTATCGATTGTAATCATCTCTTTTGCTGAGGGCATAACTGACAATGAATAGTTTCTTTATGGAACTTAGATTCATAATCTTTCATAGTGAATAATTCTTTAGAGACAGTGTTATGGTCATATAAGTTGACAACATGGTCAGGTTGACTTGACAGAGGGGCGATATCTACTTTCTGGAGCATCGGATGGATCAGCTGCTGTTTATGATATCCAACGTGCAACTGATTATGAGGAAGGTCTGATTGCGAGACACAGGAGTCTATTTGTGGTTGACAAGCAACATGAATATGGACATAAATTCGCTATATCCACTGCCATCTGGTATCCAGTAGACACAGGCTTGTTTGTCACGGGTTCTTTTGACCATTTTGTCAAGGTTTGGGATACAAATACGACTCAGGTAGGCTTTTCTCGTTGATTTATCTTTCATGAATCTTAATCTACATGATTTCTTATTTCTTGCATGTCTAATGGTTAGGGTGTCATGGATTTTAAAATGCCTGGAAAGGTTTATGGCACAGCAATGTCTTCAGTAGCTAAGGCACACATGCTTATTGCTACTGGGAGTGCAGATGTTCAAGTTCGTCTCTGTGACATTGCTTCTGGAGCATTCACTCATACATTATCGGGTCATCGTGGTAAGAGACACCTAACATGAGACAATGTTTTGCTTTTTTTTAGTCACCATTTCACATGCTTGGATCTCTCAGTTCATGCATTTCCTCGAACATATTAAATCATCATGGTAAGATACAAAAATGATTCTTGTGTGAGATTGTTTTTTGATATTTTGCTTGTGTTCAATGCATTTTGTCACATATCAAAGGCTTATTATGTTGCCTTCAACTTTATGACAAGGTTCTGCTGATTATACACTTGGCAATACTGAAAATATAAGCTTATAAGCTTAAGCTTGAGAGAAGAGGGTAACAACTTGGTATTATGATTCTGAATTGATACGGACTCCCGATACAAAGTCCCTTTTCTCTCTCTAAGTTATATTCATCTTTACTTATTGCTAACCAGTTTTAAATTTCTTAACAATAAGGACCTAATGCGTGAAAAATGATCTGTTCTGGATCATGATACATGGTATGCCACTTGGCTCATGATATATCAGAGGTTATTCACTTCCATTTTTAAGTAACATATTCAATCACTTAGGTAAGATATATTGAGCTAAATAGGTAATTAGCTTTTGCATTTAATTGGGTCAAAGGTCAATAAGATGGTGCTATAGAACCTGAGAGTTCTGAATTTTCACTGTTAATTGTTTAACACTTTAATATTTGAAGATTCTCTTGAATGGATTTTAGAGGAGAAAGACCTCATATATATATTTTATAAATTAAATAACATTTATGAGATTGGATTTCCAGTTCTCATCATTATATATATATATATATATATATAACAATCTAGGTATCTGCTTGGGACACAAAACAAAATTGTGATTCGAGAGGCTTAAACTGGAATGGTCTCTAAACTGGGTGGACTGAGTCTAACATAGTTACACTTGCTGGTTGTACAGTAGCACTTCAGCTGATATTCTTTTCTCCTAACTGGCAGACCTTGTCATGTGAGCCTCGATGCAGATTGAACTGTCATGGCTAGTTATTATCTTCCAAGTGATGATGCCTTATATTGTATGACTTGCACAAGTATTGGAGAATAACAGATCTTACATCGTTTTGTTACTCATGATCAAAGTTCTCGCTTCTAATATAATATGGTTTTGCAGTTTGTCCTCTAAGTAGGTCCTTCACTAACTAAGCTTGAGTATTATTTTAAAAAGATACACTGGAATTACCTTTAAACTGTTCCACTGTAGGAACTTAATATATCAATTACTGTTCATTCTAGAAATATTACCGTAATGCTGTTCCAATTCGATTGAGCCTCATATGTTAAAATATTATTGTTTTGGTGGTCTTAATGGGTATACAAGGAGTATTGAGCTTCCAAATATTCTTATCAAAAAGTAATTGTGCTACATGCTTTAGTTTGTCAGTGAAAATAAGTTATCTAACTAACTAATCTGGCATGAACCTAGACTGGACCTTGAGGTATACAAGAAGTATTGAGCTTCCAAATATTCCTATAAAAAAGTAATCCTGCTGCATGCTTTAGTTTGTCGGTGCAAATAAGTTATCTAACTAACTGATCTAGCATGAATCTAGAGTGGGCTTTTAGGTATATATCAATTGGTGTTCGATCTAGTTTATGATTGTAACGCTGTTCCAACTTGGTTGAACTTCATACATCAAAATATTATTGGTTTATTGAACTGAATGGGTAGCTAAGAAGTGTTTTAGTGTCCTCATATTGTTATAAAAAATAAATCCTGCATGCTTTACTTTATCAGTGAAACTAAGTTATCTAATTAACTGATCCAGCATGAACCTAAACTGGACTTTGAGGAATTCCTAAATTCCTACCAACCGCACTTGAATTTTTTGTTATACCAATTTTTCAATTTGAAATATGTTTTTTCACTTTAATTTATTAATGAAATTAAATGCCAACTCTTGTACAACTGAAACATAAACATGATACATTAAAAGAAAATTTAGAATAAGAAAGAAGGCTCATACACCTATCATGAAGAGGAATAATTTTCCAAAGGCTGAACCATTGACTTAGTTATGTAAAACTCAGGTTTCTGCCATTTTCATTTGCTATTATCTTGGAGGATGCACATATTGACAAACACATGTATAATATTCATATATGTGCGTACATACATACATACATACATACTTACATACATATGTATGCAGTACTTTTTCTTGGTCCATTAAGATTAAAGAGAGTGACACAACAATAATAGACATGTGCGATAACCTATTATCTTTTACCATCATGTATGCAGTAACTGTAACATTTTTGACCATTGTCATATCCAGTGATTTGTTCCATGTATTTTCGTTTTCATAGAATGTCCTTTTCTAAACGTACAAAAGTTGACTTAAATGATGTTCAAGGATTCTTACAGTGTTTGTCTGCAATGTCAGATGGAGTCATGACTTTGGAATGGTCTACTTGTAGTGAGTGGATTTTGATGACTGGGGGTCGCGACGGTGCAATACGTTTTTGGGACATTAGACGTGCAGGATGTTTCCGTGTTTTAGACCAGTCACAATGTCAGCTTGGAAGGCGACCTCCTTTCCTTGAAAACACATCAAAAGGGGTATGCTTGCTTGACATATGATTGTGCTTTTAATCTATCGTACACATTTCTGACATTCTTACATCACACCAACCTTTGAATATATCTCCAAGAAAATGCGGACAGAGCCATATTTAAGGTTGCATAACTGCATAAACAGTCATATAGCAATAGACCATTCAAACACTCTCATGTAAGTTATTTTTTGTTCTTTGCAAGGTCGTTAAACTTGCGATTTGGGTTATAGGATCGTGCGATCTCACGACCCAATTTAGGCCTGGCCGTTGGGCTAGTCATTGCTAGGATTGGGCTGATTTGGGAGTCGACTTGTAAGATCTGTTGACTTTTTCAAGTCAACTTTAGTTTATTGATTCAACTCGATGGGCCTTATATAAAAAAGCAAATAAATGCCCAAAGATGAGGCAATGTGCCAGGCTGTGACATGATTCCGATAGCATCATATAGGCAACGAGGAGACAAGCGACTGTTGTTGGTAGCAGCCAAAGGATCTGCTATTGCATCTATCCTCGTTAGCTGTTCAACATTTCATTGGCTGTCACTTCCTCTCTGGTAGCCTTGGAGGTTCCATTCCTATCTCTCCTCTCTTAAATTATTCTCTCCTTTCCTCTCCTGTCCTTCCATCTCTCCTATTTTCTCTTTTACTGTTCTATTTTTTTTTTCCTTTTCTACTTACTGTCTCTGACTTATCTGATGCCTCTTTTCTTTTGTTGCATGCTTCTATTGTACTGGCTTAGTATTTGATGCTCTTGCCCATGTGCAACAAAGAGAAAGAGGCATCGAATAATATGCTGAGTACGGTAGAAGCATGCAACAAAGGGAACAAGGCATCAGATAATAACCTGAGTAGAATAAAAGAGGAGGAAAAAATAATCCATAGAAGGGAAGCGAGGGGAAACAAGAAGAGAAGATAGGGGAAGAGAGGAGAGATTTATACAAGGTAAGAGGAGAGAGAATAGTAGAAAGGAAGAGGGAAGAGACCCAAAGAGAAGGTAGGAGAAGGGAGGAGAGGAGAGACGGGAATAGTACTTGAGTTATGAGAAGCGAAGTGATGGCTAGTGGCATCTCCAACGGTTGGTGAGGATAGATGCAGCAACAGCCCTCGTGTCCGGCAGTGGATTAGGGCTTTCGTTTCCTTGAATCTCATATGTTGTTTGTAGCCTCACATGTTGCATCATCTTCGGGCGCTTGTTTGTTTTTTTATAGAAAGCCCATCTAGTTGAAACAATAAATGTTTTAATAGAAATCCCATTGAGTCGAACCAGTAAAACTCAAGTCAACGTGGATGAGTCAACTGATCTTACCAAGTTGACTGATGAGTTAACCCAATCCCAGTTTTTTATGTTTCGGTGACCGGCCCTGACTTGCCAGACATGATCTGGGCCTAAAATTGCACGGTCCTATGGTCTAGATTATGAGTTTAACAACCTTGGTTTTATTCATTCAATTAATGGCCAGTTCTCACTTTTGTTGCTATGCTATGGACTGTTTCTACTTGGAAGAAAAATCTTACTGGCACGTCTACACCATACACCAGCATAATACCTTGTCCAGAAAAAACTTGAAACAACCTTTCCTTTAGAGTTCATATCTATCTAGTCACAAACTCACTGTATTCATGCATAGGCTGCTTATTTCGTTTAAATCAACTTCTTCTCTATGCATGAATGAACACTTCAACAGAGTAGTTTATACTTTGTTATTATCCAGAAAAATCTTAATGTTAAAGCACATGCTTATGGCAAGCTTGACACTATCTGTTGTTTTTTTCTTGTAAATAATCTGATCTTTTTTCTTTTACCAGATTGTTGCAAGGACATCCCTTGCAGGGTCATCTTCTTTGGCTAATAAGTCTGTATCTAAGAAAAAAATTGCTCTTGGTAATGGGATGAAACAGTCGCAAGCCCTTCGTAAGCCTCAAAATCTCTTAAGAACGCCTGTGCGGCAGAGATCACATCCTGGAATGTCTTCTAGTCATGATCGAGCAACAGCTCATTATGGTGCTGTGACTGGATTAAAAGCAAGTGGAGATGGCATGTATCTTCTGAGCTCAGGTTATCGCTATAAATTCTCATAGCAACACTTTTTGTAGCACTATATAATTGAATGACCTGGAGCAGGTGACTAGAAATAGATCTTTAACTTTACAAATTGGTTTTCTCTGGTTATGGCTTCATTTTTACTACGGAACTCTTTTCTTAAACACTTGTTCTGTTTCAGGCTCAGATGCACAATTAAGATTGTGGGATATTGAATCTGGTTTGAACATCTTGGCCAAATATGAAGAAATGCGCCCGCAGACTACCAAATCATTACATCTGGCTCTTAACCAAGACTCATCTCTTGTGTTTGTTCCATGCATGGCAACTGTGAAGGTGCCATAACCTTTTTATCCTGAACTACATTTTAACCATAATTACAAGAGGAATGAAGAAATTTTGAAGGGAGAAGGGGACTGTCGTACTTCATATCTGACCTTTCCTCTTTATCTTGCTAGGCATGTGATGTGTGGTCCGGCTTGACACTCCAAACGTTTCGTGGTCACTATGAATTAGTCAACTGCTGCTATTTCAATCTGCAGGATCAGGTAAGAGTTACTTTGAGCGTAGTAATCTGGAACGGAATACACTCATACAGATGCATTGATACAATGGTTTTGAAGGGTCATGCTTATCATAATATCCTGGCTTATAGGAGCTGTATACTGGGAGCAATGATCGGCAAATTCTTGTGTGGTCTCCCCCCAGTGCAATTATAAATGACTTGGTATCGCTTCACAAACATCTCTACTCATCCAGTCATAAATTACTGTTTTTATTTGCTGATTAACACAGAAGTCTACCATTTTTTTTTTTTTGTATGAAACTTTGAGAAGTGCCCACCATGATTTTTTTGCGTTGTTTTGCTTTAGTAGTAAGTAAAATATTTTTGCATATTAAGGCTTTTGGTGTTTGGTCTTTTGATCAAACGCAAAGAGAAATGTCATTGTCGTTGTGCTTATAAATCTTTTGTAGTTTCAACTTTCAAGAGAGAAGAATTCTCATCGTTCCTTTTCCTTTTACCCTAATCTGTTCAACTGCTGTGACGTATACTTTTGTCTAAAATGGAATACTATCGAAATGTCTGACATGTGCAGGAAGAAGATAATAGAAAAGAAGGAAAATTTTCAGCAGATAAAGATAACTGGAGCGACTAAAAATGCTGCCTTTTCATGAATTTTGCTGTAATTAGAAGTTTTTTGGTCTTTGAAGACAGACATAGATGTAGAGATATGCAATTCTGGGGGTTTACATGGTCTCTATTCATTGCTATGTTGTGTAACCAAACTAACACGTAATTATACTAGTTCTTATGGCAACGATAAAATGTTTCTTTAGTGTGCCTTGTGCTTCTGTATAGTAGTGAGCGGCACTGATTTGTTTGGAAAATCTGTGAATATTTCTGGCCTCCCTACGCGTGCCACTTTATTAATGTGGTAAAGTTAATGATTCTTCATTGTAGCGTTTCATGATTCACAATAAGCATGTGATTTGTGATTTGAGACCTCCACCATCCGCCGTTCATTGCGTTATGTAATGCCTTAACACATGTAAATCTTCATTCCTTCCGGTAGGTAGTGACCGGCACAATTCAATGTTATGCTTTCATCATTGAATATTACTGGGGGTAATCTATTTGCTTATTATTATTATTTTACTTATAATTTGGATTTTGTTTGTCTGAGATAAAAGTTGATTCATCTGACCTTATTTTTTTGCATGAGTCAGATCTCGAATCAAACTTCACCGTTCCGATTTGATTCTTGCAAAATTTATATCAAGGTATTCCTGACAGTGTCTCTTCGATTCTTATGTCAGTAACTAGTCGAACGGGCTGGATGTCTTTTGAGTTCAAAGATTGGACTTGAATGCACCTATGGATCCCTCTTTGATAGTGGGTTCCATGAGCCATTACCTCCGGATAGTAGGTCATCGACGGAAAAGTGGTGCGTTAATCTCGGGTGTGATTGTCGTCGATCCGCATCGTGTTATGCTTTGACACATGGTGAGGTGTGAATAGTTAAGGGGACGTGTTGGGGTAGCTATCGTGGTGCACAAGTGTTGGTCACGTGGTGCTGAATGGTCAATCATCTGGTACCGAGATATTAGCTATGTGGTACAAGGTATCAACCACGTAACGCCAATATGTTGGTTAGTCGTTGCCAAGGTGTTGATCTTGTAGAAATTTTTTATTAGTAGAAATTTTGTAGAGATATATGTAAATTTATCAATTTATATGGTGTGTATGCATAAGGAAAAAAAATCTACAACTCCCTAAAATTCCATTTTACACCTTTTTATTCCTTTCCTTAAAGATGCTATTTCTTTTTTCTTTCACAACCTATTCCTGTTTAGGATTGTGACTGAGAAGCAAAAGTCTTTATATGCAAATCCTAAGAAAAATAAAACCAAAGAATCAAAGAAGAACACTTCATCCTTATCATCTGAACAGTACCGATCGCAACCAACCAAAAGATCAACATCGATACTGCAGACTAAGTAACACTCACAGAAGATACATCAAGAGAAACGTCTTAGACTTTCCAACCAAAACAAGCCACATTCAATTCATCCAACTGTACCTGAGAAAGTTCAGCATAATTGATACTTGTGCACTCAAATGGACATCAGCAGTCAATAATGGAACTTTTGTGCTGCAAGTGTACTTACGCAAATGACCAACACCATACTTGAGCTCTCCCCAGATTTCCTGCTACTTTGTGCGCGCGCGCACAGGCACACAATAAGTTCATCAGCATCCTTGCCACCTACTTTTTGCTGCTAGTGGACTGAAATGTGTGCAGCGATGCTTGCACAACTTTGTCAATGTTGGGATGTTTCTTTCTTTTATAAGGTCAAGATGAAGCTAAAGTGAGGCATTAATTTGCTACTTAATAAAACGCTGTCTACTGAAAGTGACTTGGATATATATATACATACATACATATATGTATATACATACATATATACATATATATATATACATATACATATATATATACATAGATATATGTATATATATGTATATATATATATATATACATATATACATATATATATATACATAAATATGTACATACATATATATATATATATATATATATATATATATATATATATATATATGTATATGTATATATATATATGTGTATATATATATACACATATACATATATATATATATATGTATATATATATATATATATGTATATATATATATATATATATGTATATATATATACATATATATATTTATATATACATATATATATTTATATATATATATATATATATATGTACATATATATATGTATATATATATACTAATGTGATAATACTAATTTATCCTTTAATTCAATTTTTTAGTTATTCCCTTCATAAATCGAATATGTTCATTATATAACCTAAAAATTATAATTTTACCCTTTAGAAAAAATGTTTTTTTACTTATGTCCTCAATTATAAAATTGACTAATTTGATTTATTTTAATCAAATATTTTGATCAGACTTGATCATGACTATATTTTGACTACTTGATTAGATTTAGATTCAATCAATCAATATTTGATCAAATTAAAAAAAAAATTGATTTTGATCAACTTTAATTTTTTACATTTGATAATTAACATTTAATTATTAATTCTTGGATATTTGTTAGTTATTCATATATATATATATATATATATTTGAAATTATAAAATAATATTTATCTTTCACATAAAAGGGTATGATTTATGATTTATCATGATTATGATTATCATATGAGTTTTCTTTTCTATTGATTAATATTTAATAATTATTATGATTATTATGATTAAATTATTTTGGTCTAAATTAGATTAAAAATATTTAATAAATATTATTTATAACTTATATCCATATGTATTATCTGATTGGTAATTGTCAAAGTGGCCTAAAATAATAAGCATATAACATATAAATTATAACATATATTTATTATTTATAAGTTATTTTAAATTATTATATTATTTTTGTAGTCGTCAAAGTATCCTAAATCAATAACTTATAAAATTATATTAAAAAATTAGTCTTAAATAATATTAAAAAAAATATTTATAATAACACATAATTAGGTGATTTAGATAATCCAAATGAAAATCTACTTCGAATAATTATGTGGTGAGTAGAATAATTCTGTTTTTGATATCCTTGTAATTTAGGACTATATACCAAAATATAGCAACAATATTCCACAAGGATGACATCAATTATCTATAAATAAGTTTGTGTGAATATTGGATATTTCAATATTTCAACTAAAGGTAAAACAGAGATGATATCAATAGTTAAATACTTATTAAAAAACTTAAAATATTAATATTATTTTAAATATTTTTATTTTTTTGATTAAAATATTATAAATAGTTTAAGTATATGTAATTTATATTAAGTGTGTTAATAAATCTTGATCAAACCAATTGAAAGGATTACAGACTTAACTATTGAAAGTTTAATGGAACAAATAATTAACATAAATGACCGAGCAAGATCTAAGGACTAGTTTTATGATAATTGTTGATAATATTTATACTTCATTACAATATATAAGTAGCACATTAAAATATTTAAAAATTAATTTAAATTTATTGATAAGTTATTAGCTAACATCTTAATAAAAGAACTGACTTAAATTCAATATGATGATATTAAATAAATTCAAGACTATATCTTTAATATGGTTAACAAAATTGTAGTATCATGTAGTTGAGTTATTTCTCGTATAATTAATTTTTAATTCTATTTCTTCTTAGTTTGACTCATTTAAAATTTACTATAATAAAATTAAAGATAAATGAAACTTAAATAGGATGACTAGTATATGTGCTTAAAAAGAATTAAGATTAAAATAGGAAAGACTCATAGTATTTTGGTACCTACGTAAACGTTATATAAATCACCTAAGTTTATATAAATTACTTAAATATTATATAAATGTTATACTAAAATAAAGTTGAAATATAAATCACCTAAGTTTATAAATGTTATATAAACTTATAAAAAGAAATCTTCACTGTAAAATACTATTTTTGTGATAAATAAGGTTATGTTAAGAGAACTATAAAATTTTAATTCGAAAAGGAAAGATATAAATTTATCCTTTTGCATGTTTCGAATTAAACATTAGAGAAGTTATTTTCTAATATTTGGTGAATTGATTTTGATGTTTCGTTACTAATAATAGAGATTAATTTTAATATGAAAACTAAAAGAGTTTGAAATATTCATCGTTATAGGGAATCATCTCGAAGTCAAAAGGATAGTAGTTGGTATTTATCGCTTATGCCTAGAGATTATCTATATGTTGTTATGTTCCTATAATTCTAAAAATTCAGTTTCTTTACCTAGAATTATCATGATATTATTTATCTTCTCGTGATGTAAACTTATCATGATTTAATAAAAGTTAATTTTTAAATTTTATATGATGATCTATATAGAATTAAAGTGTATCTTAATTTTACAACAATTTTATATGAAATATAGTTTTTTGAAATTTGAGTCACTTAGTGTTTTCTATTTTAGTGGAAAGAGAGACATTATATTACTTTTATAGATAACGTGTTGAGATGTAACTATATATGTATAATTTACGAAGAGTCTTGATACTCTTGAGGAATAAATGAAACCGAAAGATAATTATATAGAAAAGTCAAAATTATTAAGCTTAATAGGAGTAATAAATTTTATGATAGTTATGATGAGTCTAATTATAATTCTGATTCTTTTGCTAGATTCTTAGAAAAGTAGAGCATTATGCTTAGTAGAATGAGATTACTAAAAGGTAAAATTATACTATTAAAGATATGGTTAGGAGTACGATGAGTTATTCTTCTGTATTTGAATCAGTATGAGGAAAAACTCTAAAGTTAATTATATGTATCTTGAATAAGGTTCCTAATAACTCAATTCTACGAGCTTCTTTTGAGTTATGAACTAGTAGAAAATGAAACTTGAGATATTTACATATTTAGAATTGTTTTGCAGAAGTAAGAATCTCCAATTCACATAAAAAAGACTTAGATTCAAATATTATTTTTATATATTTTATTATTTATCTAAAAAATCAAATAGATATAGATTTTATTACTCTGATCAGAGTACGAGGATAGTTAAATCTGGTAATGTAAGATTCCTAGAAAATAGTGAATAAGTGAAAGTGAAAATCTCAAATTTAATCTTGGTATTGAGGAAAATATATGTTGATATTTTTTTTATTATTTTTATATTAAAAAATTATTGTTCCTCAAATCACTAAAATAATTGATGAATGTGAGTAACAAAATAACAATGATGAGCTCTTATATGATGTTGATATAGTTGCTAATGATCTCGTAGAACAATAATAATCGATAGTTTTGAGAATATCTTAAAGGAAAAGGAGACTTATCATTCTCATAATTATGTGATGTATCTATAAGAATCAAATTATGACATAGGAATCAAAAGAGATCCCTTATCATTTTTATTAGTTATGAAAAGCAACGATTCTAAAAAATGATATAATACGATGAAAGAATAGTTAAAATCAATGGACCAGAATGATATGAACTCATCGAATTGTTTGGTAACTATAAAAGAATTGATGGTAAATGAGCCTTTAAGATAAAAGTAGGACTCAAAGAATAATAATATCGAATGATATAAAAGCCAAATTTATTGTCAAAGGTTTTACTTATCAAGAATGCATCGATCATAATAAAATATTTCTCTAATTTTTTAAAATAATCTCATTGTGAATTGTCATAACATTACTGGCTCATTATAATTTTGAGTTACATTAGATGGATATGAAAATAATTTTCTTAAATTAAAATCTAGACAAAAAATTTATTAGCTAAAATGATTCATAGAGAAAATGAAAAAAAAATAAAATTTGATATGTAAATTTAGAAAATTTATTTATAGCTTTAAATAAACTTCTAGATATTGGTATATAAAGTTTTATAATACTATTATTTCCTTCAGATAAAAAAAAAATATTATTGATCAATGTTTATATTTGAAGGTTAATATAAGCTAATTTATTATATTGGTCTATCTGTGGATAATACTTTAATGATCTTGGTTTATTATATTAAACCAATAAATTTCTTATTAATAATTTTAAGATGATTGATATGAATGAGTAGTTTATGTTATTGACATAAACATTCAAGAATAAATATCAAAAATTATTATAACTATCTCAGAAAAGATATTTTGATTTAGTCGTAGAGAGATTTAGTATTCAAATTTGTTCAACAAATGATAAAAGTAAAAAAATTTAGTCAAAGTAATTATTTTTAAAATAATTTTTAAAAATAAAATAAAATATTTTTTATGTATATATAGTTGGAAGTCTATTATATGCTCAATCTTATAATAGATTAGATATCAATTTTATAATAAAAATATTAAATAAATATTATAGTTATTTAATAATAAAATATTAAAAGACTACAAAGAAAGTAACAACATATTTGGAATGGTCGAAGTAACATATTTGGAATGGTCGAAAGATTATATACTTACATATATAAAATTAGATCACTTTGAAATGATAGTATTTTTAGATGTCAATTATGTAAGTTGTCTCGGTAATAAGAAGCCCACTTTATGTTTTATATTTATATTAATTGAAGAAATAATTTATAAAAAATTAAGCAATGCATTATTATATTTTTAATAATAAAAATTGATTTTATAATATGCTTTGAGGTTACTAATCAAATATTATGATTGTAAAATTTTATCTAATGACTTGGTATGACCAGATTCAATTGTCAAGTCACTAAAAATACTTTATGATATATCACGACAGTTTTTTTCTCTAAGAATCCCAAATACTATAGTTCTATGCATTATAATATAAAGTATTTGATGATTAAATAAAACTATCAAAAAATAATTAATTTTAATTAAGAATTGAGTTACATTATATTGATTGCTAATACAGTTATTGAAACTTTATAATCTAAAGTGTTTAAAAAATATATTTCTTATGATTGGATTTATGAGTAACTCATAAAAAAAAATGATGATGATGCATATTTGAGTGAATATTATAATTAATATTTTTGTTTATATAATTAAAGTTATTTATTTTTATCATCTTGTTTATATTTATATGTGTAGATTGAATATTAAAATATAATTATCTTGACAAGATAAATTACAGAGGTTGATTTGGACTACATTACAAATGACTAATAGAATAGTGGTAGATAAAAAAATATAACATTGATAACATACAACCGTTATGACTTGTATTGGTAGTCAAATTTAATATGGTATTATTATATTTATTAAATTTTTTAGTTTATTTTATAAAATTCATATGCATTTGTAAAATATCTTTTCAAAGTTTTAGAATCTAATTAAATAAAAATATTAATTTATTTAATTTTTATATCTTATAAATTAATGGGCTAGGTGAAAAAATGTTAGATTATGTAGCCATATCTATGATATATTATATATATAATTAAATTTATGATTGTTAACCAAAGTACAATTATGATAGGATTTATTAGTAGATGAGTTTGATGGAAACAATTATCATAATTACTTATACAAGAATGATTCATGATATTATTGAGATATTACATATATTTTCTCATCTTCACGAGTCTAATTCTCTTAACATATCGACGTCATTATTATTTTTGGATCGGACAACAAGGCTCTTATAGATCATGTAAATATTTTTTTGAATAACATTAAAAGATACATAATTATAATATTTAATTTATGATTATTTAATTTTAATTTTTAATATTAAAATATTTATATAATTATAATATTTTTATGCCAATACAAGGGGAAAAAAAAAGACCCAGTATGATAGAGTTCTCTCAAGAGTGAAGGCGGGACCATTGGGTTAAATGAGTCTTTTAATTTTTCTCGTTCGGAGGAAAGAATCCCGAGGAAGGACGAGAAAGTCAGATCTTTTATTTAAGATAAAGAAAAGAGGAATTATGATGCCGATATTTATTGACGTTTGGCGGCTGATGCCGCACATTCAATTCAATGTTCTTCCTCTAACTCCGAACAAACCTTATTTAATTAGGTTTTTTAATAATAATAATAATAATAATAATAATAATATTATTATTATTATTATTATTATTATTTTGTTAGGCATACGAGGAGTTGACGAGACCTCCAACGCTAAATGGAATGGTGCGGTGACGGTGATTCCTATCTGATTGATAGGAACTCCGCCTTAAAATATTAGATTCAAGTTCTGTTAACCGTGATGCATCATCATTTAAATATTCTGCGTGACCTGACGTGAGATCTACAGGATTGTCGGCCCACCCTACGGTAGAAGTATAAATCAAGGCAGGTTGTTGCCTGGTCCAAGTTGGGCTCCTCCTCATTATATCTTGACAGCTGATCGCCTACCTGTTCTCCTCTGCATGGAAATCAAGCAACTTTAGATTCAATGCTGACACCACAAAGTTCTCTCTTCGACTTCCATCTCGAATATTCTATGTATCTTACTCTCTCAGACAGTCCCATCTCCTCCGAATCTCATGCCCCGAAAGAGAATCCGAGTTAATAACAAACTATTGAGGTGTAATCGGGAATCAATCGCATATGCGTGTATCATTCTGACTCGAGTCATGCTTAGATATTATATTATTTGAAGTTAGTCGTATTTGTAAGCTACAGGCTAATGTTGCCTGTAAAATTTGGAAGTAATGGCTGCACATATCAGTATAAAATACATTTTCTACGATCAAATATTGGAGTTCAGATTCATTTATATCAGTAGTTGTAAGCTGATGTTCCCAGTGGCTGCAATTCGAGCCACGACGGAAGAGATGAGTCAAGAAAATGACATGGCCTTCTCCACGAGCAGCGGAGAAGAAGGAAGCATGTGAACTACATTGGAGCAAACGTACAGGTAGAGTGTATTAATTACTCAACAACTTTCCCTTCTTCCTTGCCTTCTACTCTACAATATTTATATCCACTATACTTTGCTCAGATGTCTTGACACACACACACACACTCTCTCTCTCTGTGTTGACACACCCAGGCTTTGTTCTCAACAGCTGCGACATGGAGAGCAGCAGACTAATGGAGTTCTTGAAGGGGAAGAGCATCCTGGTCACTGGATCCACTGGCTTTTTAGCAAAGAGTACGCGTCACATGCATGCAGTAGAATGCTTTTGTAGTCTTTGCTGATCATTTATATGTGTTTGTACTGATTGTTCTATTGGTTCGGTACATGGAAGTTTTCGTGGAGAAGGTGATGAGGGTTCAACCGGACGTGAAGAGGCTCTTCCTCCTCGTGAGAGCCGCTGATGCCTCGTCCGCAGAGAAGCGTGTGCAGTCCGAGGTGCAATCTCACTTCTCCTCCACTCTCCTTTTGTTTTCTTGCCGATCCATTTTATATCATACACATCCATAAAATTATTCCATATAATACGGAAGACATTAATCTGCCAATCATGTACGGTACCCATTTATCAATGACAAAGGGTTGGAAAATTCACACAGTAAACATAAAGATCTCAGCTCTCTCTCTCTCTCTAAATATGAAGTACTATTTACATGACTTGAACCCTATTCTCCCACATCACAACGTGGGACCCCTGAGTCACCTCACGTACGTATCATGTCATATACGTGGAATGGACACGTAGCTAGAAGAATTTATCCACTTGTCTCTGTTTTTTAATTAATTTATATTTTCAAAAAAATCCAACTTAATGGGATTTATTATGGAGTAATCACCTCCATTCGTCCAACATAACTCTTGTGTTTAGTTTAGTATGAAGGGAGAAAGATATGTGGAAGTCATTTTTTTTGTAGTTTTCTCCTTTCTTTTTTTTTTTGGCAGAAACTTAATTTCCTGCTATACCAAAATTTCATGATACATTCATTACTTGAATAATTGCAGATGAAGGTTAAATTCGTTATGTATTATATTAGTATTATTGAATAATGAATAATGTTAAAACATGATATTTAACTAATTATATATTAGTATAACATTATTTTGTCATATTTTATATTATCTAATACATTAATTCATTGTGCGACACTAATTCAAAATGCTTAGACGTACATTAATTATAATATAGTATACAAATCAAGTTTATTAGGGGTATTATAAAATTTTCATATAAACATTGAAAGTCCTCACTAATGTTCGAATATATTACAAAATTAATATTTAGTAATGTATATATGAGGCCTAGTCACATCACGATGTGGTTTAAGACTTATTTTAATATATAGTCCTTTCAAAATCTCTCATAATAAATAATATTAGCTCGACCTTAACATCATTGGTCATCGTCCGACTCAATGTGATAATTGATTGATCTATTAGCTTATTAATCCTAAATTACTGATAAAGAATGGTATTTAAGTCGATATTAATAATAATGCATCTATTAAGTCCTTCAAACAATGATGTTGCACCAAATCTCAATTTTCCTTGAGTATTGTTTCCTTTGGTCCCATTCATTCTAAATCCAACTAGCAAACATCCTAATATAATTAAAAATAGTCGAATATCCAATTCATTTGAATCCAATTAAAGAATATCTGAATCTAATTTAAACGAGTTGAATAAATCCAAGTATTCCAAAAGATTCGATCAAAACCCACTATAATCCAACCATAATATATACCTTGAAACTCTTCTCTATTCGTATCTCGACCCCCGGTTGATTATATGATGTTGCATTATTTTCATGTTCTCTGTCTAATTCTATCTCGACATTTAGATACTAGGAAAGGAGCTGTTCAAGGTTGTAAAAGACAAACATGGCGACGGCTTCCATTCATTTGTTTCGAGCAAGCTGTTTCCTGTGGCTGGAGATATCGTCCAGCAAAACTTAGGCATACGAGACTCCAACATCAGAGAGAAGTTATGGGAGGAAGTCGACATTGTTGTCAACGTTGCAGCAACCACCAGCTTTGGTGAGAGGTAAGACGGGCATATTAGAGACACATTGTAATGTTGTGATCTCAGGGAATATAACTCTTGTTGGTGAAAGGTATGCAGATATGATGTTGCTTTGGGTATAAACGTTCTCGGAGCCAAACACGTACTGGAGTTTGCAAAGCAGTGTGCGAAACTACAAGTGCTTCTCCATGTCTCCACTGGTTAGTTGCACTCTAAATCTGATTTAAGTTGTCATTTAAAGAGGATAACGAGCGCGATATATATAGGCTGTGTCGGAAATATATTTTTATTTTTAATGTATGTTTAGAGAAAAAAGAATATATAGTTAGAATGCCTTGTTTGTTTAATAAACAATAGATAAAAATTAAATTTTAAATATTATAAATATTGACATGACTATTATTTGATAAAATTATATTTTAAAAATTTATTAAATACTATGTGATAAATTTATTCTTTTGTTAATTTTAATTTTTATTAAAAATAAATATTAAAAGTAAAAAAAATCACATTAGCATCTTGCAAATACCAAAATGCGTTTGAGACTTTGCAATGTAACATCCAAACCAAATATAATTTTTAAAAACATAATCAAACATCAATTTATGAAACATACATTGAGCACACACCTATAAATTTGGACAAACAAACACAAGGTTTATATAGTTCGACGCTCCTTATTTATGTTCATAGAGAAAATTATATTTCTTTATCAAGTGAAAATAAACTAGTAACTCAAAATCCTCTTATATCTTCTCATATACATTGTGAATAATTTTTACACTTTTACTCTTATCATTTCTAGATTTACTCGCTTAAAGTGTATATATATATATATATATATATATATATATATATATATATATATATATATATATATATATATATATATATATATATATATATATATATATATATGATGATGATGATGATGATGATGATGATGATGAATTTTTGAAAAAAGCTCATACTTTTCAAAATTTCAAAATAATGCCCCTAGTCACATGAAATTATTATTTTGCCTGTTCTTTCGTTGGACCCATTGTTACCTTTGTCGACCTATCGTAGCTTACAGCGCTTGTATGAGGCTAGTCACATCTCTCCACTGCAGATAGGTTAACTTCCATTGGCTTCAGGTGAGTATTATTATTATAGGCTATTGAGACCCGATGAGAATAATGGTGAAGACAATAGTCGACAAGCTAGGCATGATACAGGGGATAGTTGTAGGAGGGATAAAATAATTATTTTAAAAAATATTATTTCAAAAAATTTCAAAGTAGAGGCCTTTTGTAGGAAAATTTAAAAAGTAAGAGCTTTTCCAAGAATTCACCATATATCATAATAATAATAATAATAATAATAGTAATAATAAAATCATAATCTTTAAAGTTTCTTTGTTTGCATAAGTTTCTCATACTTTAAAAATTTCAAAGTAAAGGCTCCCTGTAGGTGAATACAAAATCGATGTAGTTCAGTATTCCTTATCTATATTCACATAGAAAATAAAATTACAACTCAAACTTAATTGTGAATGTCTTTGTATACCTTCTCATACAAGTCTTCTCTCACGCTCTCTAGTTTTTGAAATGGAAACTCGAAGGGTAATTTTTTCTTTGCATCTTCGTTCTATAGAAAAATTCGAGATACATGGGAATGTATCGAGCAATCTAAGTCATAATATTTCGGATTTTCTTTCTACATAAAAGTCTTTCCGTGCTTGAATTACTTATCCCTTTAATTTGCCAGCTTATGCAGCCGGTGAGCAACGGGGACTTATCTTGGAGAAGAGATTTCGTATGGGAGAAGCTCTCAAAGGGGACTCTTACCTGGACATAGAAGGAGAACTGAGGCTAGTGGATGAGAGAAGGAGGCAGCTCGGTGCTCAGAACGCCACCAAAGAAGCCGAAGCTCAAGCCATGAAAGAACTGGGCATAAATAGGTTCGCGAGAACTCCCAGTTTCCAATTCAATTGAGACAGAGAGAGAGAGAGAGAGAGAGAGAGAGAGAGAGAGAGAGAGAGGATGTGTTCTCTTCATCTTACATCTGTTGCATCATGAAGAGCGAGGCTGTTTGGCTGGCCCAACACCTACGTCTACACCAAGGCGATGGCTGAGATGCTGCTTGGAGAACTACGAGGAAACCTGCCACTGGTTATCCTGCGCCCAACCATCATAACAAGCATTCATCGAGACCCAGTGCCGGGTTGGATTGAAGGAACAAGGTAACACAACTTGGATCGATGGAAAATCACTGCATCTGAGATCGCCATTATCGCTCTAAGTTTGCAGGTCCTGCTTGTGCGTGCAGGACGATAGACAGCCTGATCATGGGCTACGTGAAGGGGAAGATCACATGCTTCTTCGGAGACCCTGAGACCGTCGCCGACATGGTTCGTTCTCTTTGATCCCAGATGTATAACAGTAACAAGAACATAGGTGATCGACACGGTGCGTTGCGATCATGCAGATACCCGGAGACATGGTGGTGAATGCCATGATTGCGACCATGGCAGCTCACTCGAGACAGCCGTCTGAGTTCATCTACCACGTGAGCTCCTCCGTGAGGAATCCAGTGCAGTACTCCACTTTGCAGCAGTGTGGGTTTCGTTACTTCCTCGAGAACCCTCGTGTAGGGAAGGACGGGAGAGTCATCAAGACAAAAAAGCTTCCTGTGTTCAGGAACATGTTCCTCTTCCGCGTGTACATGACTCTGAGATACAAGCTGCCATTGGAGGTCAGCACGTAGCTCTCTGCAATCACAATAAGAACAACGGTAATGATCATGTGTCTTTTCTTGATATGTAGGGGCTGCACCTGGTCAATCTGCTATCTTGTGGACGCTTCGCACGCAGATACGATGAACTCAACCGGAAGTACAAGTTCGCAATGCATCTTGTCGACCTCTATGAACCCTATGCCTTCTTCAAGGGATGGTGGGTTTTGAACAGATAGTCTATTATATTCTTTTCCAAGGTTAACAAGTTTGATAGTCGGTATTAATCTCTAGACTTGACCTTGTTTCTGAAGCTTTGATGATCTCAACTTGGAAAGGTTGAGAATGGCAATGGGAAAGGATGACGCTGAGGCTGGGATGTTTGATTTCGACCCCAAGCACATTGATTGGAAGGACTACTTCTACAACATTCACATCCCAGGTGTACTGAAATATGCATGCAAGTGAACCATTAAATGGTTGTGTTCCGGTTCTACTTCTTCCATCTTCTCGTCTTTCCATTTGTTCTTGCCACAGGAATCAATTTGGTTCTACTAGAGAACAGTATGATGTTGTTGTACTATCTGTTTGAAGGTTGCTTTTACTGGGATATAAAACCAAGATAAAGAATGCTACAAGGATGATGGCATTTTGCTGCATCTGCTTTAATGTGCTGATATTAATGCTAATGGCTGCTGTGATGCAGTTGATGGATAACAAATAACAGAGCCTCAGAGTACCTGTGACCTTCTGTAGCAGATAGAGAAAGAGAAAAACAGCAACGTGGAAGCTGAAAATTTTGCTTCTCAGAACAAATTTGAGCTCATCTATTTTCCGATAGCTATATCTTTTGGAAATTGTGATCATCCAATTAATCATTTAATTCTGGAGCAGATTAACTCTTCATCCAGCTTAGCTCGGTTGAAGTTTTCAGTCGATCAGAATGATACAAAATCCTTCTCACATTTAAAAATGGGCTAAGACAGCTATACTTACAAGTACAAATCTTAGCTGCAACTTCGTTCAATGAAAACTACATAGGATTACATTAGGAATTCAGATACATATGATGAGACAGTCTCTTATTTCTTGCATGCTCTGTACCGGTACCTAAACCCTGATATGCTGAGACGGTCACTTATTTCTTGCATTCTTAGACCATCTGCAGATTATTTAAGCTCTGTGTCGGTGGCTGCACCGTAATCAGGTCACCAAGACAGCATTACATGTTGCTGAACTTTCTTTGATGAGTTAGTTGTTCATACTGTAAAGATTCAGACTTAGTGATAACTGGAACATTTTAGAGAATATTAGTCAAAGGCTTTTAGAGAATATTAGACGAAGCAGAATCAATCTCTAGAATCTGGTAAAAGATAGCCTTTCAATTTGCATGACATTGTGGCATTTGCATTGTTTCTGAGACACTTCGGCGTAAAATATAACTTACTTCACTGTGTAGATGATCAGCCCGATATCCACCAGGCCAAATGCAAGATAATACAACCAATCCACCTGAAACAAACATGAATGTGTCATTATCAGTGAAGAACAATGCATTAATCGAGGTATGATCCAAGAAAGTAATAAAGACATACCTGTTGATGATAAAAGAAAATGCGAATGACCACTGCCCATATATCGGATGTAAGAAGAGATAGATTGAACAAAGTTGCTCCACTCAGCTGCATTAAGGACGGCCATCGGTCCTCACTGTGTATTATCTATCAGATATTGAACTGATTAGATGTAAATTGTGGTGCCCAAGTGAAAATGTCAGACAAAAGAGAAAAAAAGCAACATTTATAAGTTCAGCTACATAAATCAGAAATCATTTCGTGTCGAACTTCCTCTCTAGCCATAATTTCAATTAGGCACAGTTAAGCCGGTCGATGAAGAATGGTTTCAGGGTACAAATTGTCTTTTTTTGGTTTGTTTTTCTTTTGAGCAATTTGATCCAATACTCATAGTGGTATTCAGTTTTCTTAAAGTCTGATACATATTTAATTGATCCATTTTGGCCAATGAAGATTCCATTTTTTGTAAGCTAAATGATAGATGCAATCCTGCATGCGAACTGTTCTCTCATGGATTCTGCATTTTATAAATATGTTGAAAAATTATAGAAACCAAATAAAAGATTATAAAAAAAATAACAGAGAGTGGTATGGAAACAAAAGCTTTCAAGTCAAAACTTCCATGTCTAAAACCAGAGGAAAACCCAATTGTAAACCCTCTAGAAAATAGCTCATGCAGCAGTGTCAACTGGGCTGCTGAAACTGATTGCTCTAAAAGCCACACGATATATATAAGAAAACTTTGCATTTTATCACCTAGATGTGAAACTTTATAGAACTTTTATTCAGCAGGAACAATGAATTTACATTTGCTAATTTCTAGATCAGCTTTTCAGTAAAATCTCTGAATCAAATATGAATGGTGACTTGCGAAAGGTCCATCTTGTTTTGTTAAGCTACCCTATGGGAGTCCAAATTTTCTTACAACCAGTTAAAACCTCAGTTATGCAATACTAAGTAGAAAAAATGCTGATTGTTTTTGCTCATTTCGGCACTAACATGAAGTTGAGTTAGCAGGAACTTAACCTTCAAAACAAAGGGAATGATAGAGAAGGACAGAAGTGATGCTGCTGTAAAACCAACAAATAAAGATATCTGTGAAACCAGAAAACTTGGATAATCAATTCCTTCAGAAAATGACTATGTAACAAAATTATTATTATTTTTGGTTAGACAGATGAGCAGCAGATATCATGAAACAAAAGAAAAAGCTTCAATGCATCTAATACAGTTGATGATAATATTAATTTGCTTCCTGAGATACATTAATAAAGATGACTACAAGATGATACTGCAAAGAATTCCAATCTTACCATTGCATAATGCTTACCATTGTGGCGAACCACTTAACTGATTCAAGGTCTTTCCTGGGTTATGGAACGTACACCAGAGAAGACATAATCTAAACTGATATACAGCTGACAATATAGTGATCCTTTATAGGAACAAATCTACAAGCAGCTGATGATAAAGTAATAAATGCAGAAGAAATAAGGGAAAAAGTTAAAACTAAGTTTTGCATATAGATATTGAAAAGGATACATCTCGCATGCACTGAGTAGCACCTAAAAAAACCCATGCATTGTGAGTACTTCGACTAGATCTTTCTTCTTAACACAATATTCCTAAATGTTACTGTAGATAAGGCATAAAAGATCAGCTATAGATTTTTAGAATACCATTTAAACTATATATCAAGTCTTTAACATTGCAGAGTGCCGACTAACCTCACCAACATTGCTGAATGCAAAACAAAATGTCCCTGCCATAACAAGTATATCACCAATAATAAGTTATGTGCCACCTGCAAGTCAAATTAGTTGTCATTATTGCAACCAAGTCATTTAGTTTAGACTATGTTCATGGCCACTGGGGTAAGGGCTGTTCACTGAACCTGCCTTGTGCAGATGACTACAAAATACTCAAACAAATTGCATACTGTAAAAGGAGCCTGATGGAGGATGCTTGGATGATCTTTTGGTGATGCAAAGGGAAACATGGTCATGAAGCGCCAGAGTAGTGACTTAATTACCTCCACCAGATATACCTGCATTGGAGAGAAGCACCAAACCAAGGACTAGTACACAAATTCTTGTCCCCAATGCAAGCCAAGTGAGAATTATGACCCACGGTATGGCCCAACAATTTAGTAGTGTCACGCTAGTGATTGATGAGTACCGGTAATCCTTAATGACTCCATCAGAAAATCAAAGCTTTTATTTCGACCTTCCAATGTGTGAATTTGACAAAGGAGTTAAAACAGCTACATCCACATTTCCTTGTCATTATCAGCACAGGCAGAAGAGAATTATAGTAATTGCATGACAAAAAGAATGAATACAGAATAAATTACACTTGCATCTATATATAGTCACAAAAAAAACAGCTATATGAAGACCATTCAACTCCATAGTATATTGTATTAGGTTTTGGAATTACAAAAGCTGAGAAGAAGATAAGATAGGTTAGGTACTGATATGTCACTTAGTTGGCGATCATTGGTGTGATGGGCTTGCGAGAAATTATTAACTTTGGGCGGAAAAGCATACTCGTACGATTTTGCCCTTACAGAAGGGGTGGGCTCCAGGCTCCCGAAGGGGAGTCAAGGGCTCGCGAAAAATTGTCCGCCTTTAGCGAATAAGCGTACCCACACGGTTTTACCCTTTCGGAGTATGTAGACTCCAAAAAACATCTCTAAGGATAATGGAGACCCTGGGGGCTTAGAGTCCTTGGTTCCCCTACTACCTAAACTCGAAAAACAATAAGCAACAATAAGGAGTCCTCATATCAAAGTTTTCATGAACTTCTATATGTTAACGTTCAATGAGAAGTTAATGCATTGCTTTGGAACTCAGGTGGTACTTTTGAGCTCTGAGACCACCTTCGTCCACTGACACATGCATCATCTTCTGCATACATTGTTCTCCTAGGTCGAGAGTAGAATTGCTACAGCTTTAGGCTAGAAATAGAAGGCAAAAAATTGTATGGCATGCTAAGATCCAAAGGCAAGAGAGACCCCACAACATTTTAGTGAAAACAATCTCATCCTCTGCATAAGTTTCCATGAACAAATTGATGATATTATCATATGATACCAACTTATTGTTCAAAGTAGATGGAACTTCAACTGGAGACAAAGAGACTACCTGAATAGTTCCCTTGTACATCAACAAAGGCTAACACAAATTACCAATACCAAGCAACCTGCAAAGTATAAACAAAAAACATACGACAGATCTTACGAAACATATGCAGCTCTGGAAATGCCGGTAGCAAAGACATGAATGAGATACAATTTGCCAGAACATGTCAAGCTCATATGCATGTTTTAGAGTACAAATTCTCACCAGAAGCTTCTGACGCCGGTACAGGAACACAGCACCATAAGCTAGGGACAGGGAAAGGTATGTCAAAAAAGACTGGGTGAGTGGTGTATCAGTACCTTCAAATGGAAAGAGTTAACCATGAAGTTAGTACAGAGACAGAGATTTGGATGGGCAATTGGGAGATCATAGACTTTCAGCTGATGAAAAGATTACTCAGGTCTGCCATTAAAGAAGAGGTGAAGCTGGCAACCGCAAGCAAGAAAGAAACCAGTTGGCCGAGGAATAATACGACGACCAGCCTCCCAATATCCTCCTTCTCCATGTTCATGGAGGACTGCTTCAGAGGGCAGCAGGGAAGTAGGATCAGCAAGCACCCAGATTTAGCTTGGATGCTTGAAATGGCAACCGTAGCTCCTTTAAGCACCAGCTACCAAGTCAAGTACATTGAAGGAGAAGACGAGAGTAAGTGTACCTTTTCTCTGCCAGATATAGTGGTCTGCTTGAGAAGAGGGAGACAGAACAAGCAGTGCAGAAAGTTGGTCGCTGGTTGACCGAGTGGCGTGTGAGACTGTGACGGACTGAAGAATCCGACACTCGAAATACTCGTTACTGAGCCTCTTTTCGTATCTCTTATTGATCAGTCAACGAGAAAAGTAGCTGCGAGAGAAGTTCTCTCGATAACATCTCTCCGTCTCCTTATGGTTGACAGACACAACAGTGTCGGCATTTCTCATTAACGGAGCTCAAATCCGGTACTCTGTAACGAAGATAACATCTTTCACTATCCCAAGTCTCAATCAGTCCTCTAATTCTGGCACAGGTACCCGAAAGATGAGCAGTAGTACTTTCACAAAACCATATCGATCCTATCAGCTATAGCTTGAGAGAGACCTCTTTAGGTGGCTTTGCGTTCTGCTTGAACGAGAGAGCACGTTTTACTTGGTTCAATTCTTAATGACGACATAGTCAGTTCCTAACAGTATTTCCACAATGGAGATCAATAACTTCATTGTCTGATTCTTGCTTTCCAATTAGATGAAGATAAAATAGTGACTATGGCCTACAATGATATCATATTTGATTCGATTAGCTAAGAGAGAATGACAATCTACCTAAGATTCATGGTCTTCTTATTGTCTATAGCTTTTTGCTGATCTAAAAGGTCGGCAATGATTTCATATTTAATGCACAAATTTCTAGATTTAAAAAATCTCACATAATCAGAGGGACATAATAAGTGTGCGCATTCGAGAGCAGCCGACTGAACTCTAGCTTTTTGTTTTCTTTTGAGATCAGATGATTTGGGTCTGAGTTGTTATAAATTAAATATAGATGAGAAGGAGACTCATTTCCTTGTCAGATTGATCTTATTTTCCAACAATAATAGACTTGGGAATTACTATAATGGTAGGATACCAATTAATCATAGACTACTTCTAATTCAAAGAATAAAAACTTATACAATTATCTACTCAAGTTGACGAATTTATATTGGCGCTACGCCACTAATTGATGATTAAAAGGTAACCAAATAAACCACAAGTAGTTAATACAATGAGTAATTGTACCAAAACTTGATTTAGAGAAGCTACTCAACCCTCATAAAAGATGCCACTATCTAATTTTAGTGGAATTACATGTGGCCACTTGAGAGAGGTCAAGCTGGTCAAAAATAAATTTTATTTCATATTTACAATCTATGTTTCTATTTAGCATATCCGTTCCCCAAATCTTGAAATCGTACAAATTTCACTGTCTTTAATCAAACTGATGACATTAAAACTTCAGTTAACTTCCATTCTTGCATTCTTGGACCATCTGCGGCTTCCTTGATCTCTGTACCAGTAGATGTATCAGAATCAGGCTGCTAAGACGCCATTATATATCGCTGAACTTTCTTCGGCAAGTCGTTCATACTGTAAAGATTCGGACTCATCTTCGTTGGTCGTTCCATTGGCCTTTTTGCTATCACTAGTGATAATTGAAACATTTTAGAGTATATGAGACAAAAGCTTTTAGATTCTGGACAAAGCAGAATCAAGCTTTAGCCTTTCGATTTGCATGATATTATGACATTTGTATTGTTTCTGGGGCATTTTGGCATGAAATGAAACTTACTGCACTGAGTAGATAATCAACCCGATAGCAACCAGGCCAAATGCAAGATAGTACAACCAATCCACCTGAAATAAACATGAATAAATCATCATCAATGAAGCATAATGCATTAATTGAGGTATGATCTAGGAAAGGAATAAAGGCATACCTGTTGATGATAAAAGAAAATGCGAATGACCACCGCCCACATATCGGATGTAAGAAGAGAGAGATTGAACAGAGTTGCTCCACTCATCTGCATGGATGAGGCTCATCAGTCCTCACTGTGTTATACATCAGATATGTAATTGCTTAGATGTAAATTGTGGTGTCCAAGTGAAAGTGTCAAACAAAAGAGAAAAATAGCAAAATTTACAAGTTCAGCTACATAAATCATAAATCATTTTGTGTCCAACTTCCTCTCTTTAGCCATAGTTTCGATTAGGCACAGTTAAGCCAGTGGATACAGAGTGGTTCCGGGGTGCACATTGTCTTTTCTTGAACAATTTTATTCAAAATTCATAGCAGCATGTAGTCGTCTTAAAGTCTGATACATATTTAGTTGCTCAATTTTGGTCACTGAAGATTCCAATTTTTGCAAGCTAAAAGGTGGATGCAGCCCTGCATGTGAGCTGTTCATACCAAATGATAAGCATCATTGTATCTCTCCCGGATTCTGCATTTTCTAAATATGTTGAAATGTTACAGAAACCAAATAAAAGAAAAAGAGTGGTAGGGCTACAAAAGCTTGCATGTCAAAACTCCCATGCATAAGAGCATAGAGACCCAATTGTAAACCTCAAGAAAATAGCTTACGGAGTAGCAGTGTCAACTGGACTACTGTAATTGTTATGGTTCTAAATGCCACAAGATATATATAAGAATAATTTTGAATTTTATTATCAAGTTGAGAAACTATACAGAACTTTTATTCAGCTTGAACAATGCAGTTACACTCACTAATTTCTCAATCAGCTTTAAGTAAAATCTGTGGATCAAATGTGAATGGTGATTTGCAAAAGGACCATCTTGTTTTGTAAAGTGCAACTGGGACCTTTAATCAACCTTCTGGGAGTCCAAACTTTATTAGAACCAGAGAAAATCTCAGTTGGACAATACTAAGTAGGAAAATTAGTAATTGTTTTTGCTCATTATGGCACTAACATGAAGTTGAGTTAGCAGGAATTTAACCTTTAAAACAAAGGGAACGACGGTGTAGAACAGAAATGCTGATGCAGCAAAGCCAACAAATAAAGATATCTGTAGAACCAGAAAAATTGTATAATCAATTCCTTCAAAGAATGACAATGCAACAAGTAAGAAAAAAATTATTTTTTCTTGACAGCTGAGCCCTTTGGGTGGATATCTTGATGCAAAAATAAAAAAGGTGCAATTTATGTAATAGAGTTGATGATAATATTAGTATGCTTCTTGCGATACATAAATATAGATGACCACAAGATGATACTGCAAATAATTCCAATGTGTAAAATGCTTACCATTGTGGCAGACCACTTAACTGATTCAAGGTCTTTCCTCTCGATAATAGATCTAAGAGTGTTATGGAATTTAGACCAGATCGAGCATAATCTAGATCAACTGACCATCACATATAGCTGACAATATAATGACAAGGATCTTATATGAAGGATTGACTGACCTTCATATCAAAACAAAATCTACAAGCAACTGATGATAAAGTAGTGAATGCGAAAAAAAAAAGGGTAGAAAAACAGAACTGAGTCCTCTTTATGTATTGGAAAGGATACATCTCACATGCACTGACTAGCACCCCAAAGACCCCAAGCATTGTGAGTAGTTCAACTCGATCTTTCTTCTTAACACAATATTCCTAAATGTTATTGCAGAGTGAGCCATTAAGATCAGTAATTATCTGTAAGGATACCGGTGAAACTATGTATTAAATCACCAACTGTAATACATATGGGAAGGATCAAAACATTACAGAGCGCTGACTAACCTCACTAACATTGCTGAATGCATAACAAAATGTTCCTGCAATAACAAGTATATCACCGATAATAGGTTTTGTGCCACCTGCAAGTCAAATTAGTTGTCATAGTTGCAAGCAAGACATTTAATTTAGACTATGTTCATGGCCATTGGGCTATAGGGCTGTTCACTGAAACTGCCTAGTGCTGATGACTGTCGAATGCTCGAGATCAAATTGCATACTGTAAAATGAGCCTGATGGAGGACACTTAGATGATCTTCTGGTGATGCACAAGGAAACATCACCAGGAAGCACCCGAGTTGTGAATTAATTACCTCCACCAGATACGCCTGCATCAGAGAGAAGCACCAAACCGAGGCCTAGCACACAAACCGCTGCACCCAAAAATTGCCATGGACTGTACTTTGTCCCTAATACAAGCCAGGTGAGAATTATCACCCATGGTATGGTCCAACAGTCCAGTAGTGTGACGCTAGTGATTGACGAGTACTGATAAGCCTTAATAACTGCATTAGAAAGATCATCGTTCTTTATTTCTTTTTGACCTTTCAATATGCTATATCAAACTGAAATAGACAGAGGAAATTAGATTGATGTTACATACAAATTTTTAGTCGTTATCACCAAGGCAGAAGAATTTTAGTAATTGCAAGACAAGACAAATAATTACGGAGCAAATCATACATGCATCTATATATTAGTCAAGAAATTTAGCTATCTGAAGGCCAGTTTTATTCATCATATCAGAATCCCAAAAGTTACAAGAGGATTGGTATACACTCGGTCATTATAACTTTAATTTGGCAACTTCAATGGATACAAAACACAAAAATTTGGAACTACCTAAGTTTCTAAAATCAATAAGCACCTTGATGCCCCCCCTCCTAGAATTACTAAATGTGGTCCTGACATTGAAGTTTTCATAAACATCCACATGTTAATCATTCAATGGGAAGATAATGAGTCACTTTAAAAGGTGATACTTTTGAGCTTCGAAACCACCTTCGTCTACTTATTCCTGCACCATCTTTGTTCTCCTAAGCTTTTGAGTAGAAAGAGAAGCAATAATTGTGTGGCATACTAAGATCCAAAGGTAAGACAGGTCCCACAAAGGGATGATAAGGAGCTTAAATTCATGTTCTGATTTGGTTTGTGCATTTCAGTGATATTCTCATATGATACCAACATATTTTTTAAAGTAGATTGAAATTCAACTAGAAACTGAAGAAAAAGAGACTACCTAAATAGTTCCCTTGCACATCAACAAAGGCTAACACAAAATACCAATACCAAGCAACCTGCAAAGCACAAGCAAAAAACATGTGACAGATCCTAGAAACCAAATGCAGCTCTGGAAATCCCAGTAGCAAAGGCATGAATGAGATAGAAAGTGACCGAACTTGTCAAGCTCAGATGCATATGTTAGAGAACAAAGCCTCACCAGAAGCTTCTGACGCCGGTACAGGAAAGCTGCACCATAAACTAGGGACAGGGAAAGGTATGTGAAGAAAGACTGCGTGAGTGGTGCATCAGTACCTTCAAATGCAAGGTTTAACCATGAAGTCAGTACAAAGAAGCAGAGAGATTATGGAGTTTCCGCTGATGCAAAGATTACCCAGCTCTGCTATTAAAGAAGAAGTGAAGCTGGCAACCGCAAGGAAGAAAGAAACCAGTTGGCCAAGGAATAACACAAAGACCAGCCTCCATATCTCCTCCTTCTCCATGATCATGGAGGACTGCTTTAGAGGGCAGCAGGATAACCAAGGGCGCGGACTTAAATTGGGTGCTTGAAATGGGAACTGTATCTCCTGCAGGCACCAGCTACCGGGTCAAATACATTGAAATATTGACAGAGAAGACGAATCGAAGGTAGAAGGGTAAAGCTCCCGTTTCCCCGCGATGAATGGTGGTCTACTTGAGGAGGTGGAGGAAGAACAGAATCTACAGAAGAGTTGGAAGAAGGTTGACCGAGTGGTGGCTCGGACCTATAGAAGCATCCAACACCCCAAATCTTTATTGTTGGCACGCGTTGCGTGTCTCTTACCCATCAGTCAACGAGAATAGCAGATTTACTGCCTTTCTTGGTCAACGACATCCGCCATCTGCCATCTACATGTAACAATCTCATCGATGCAGCTCATGTTCTGCACTTCAGTACTGAGGTCAAAATCGATCCAAAGTGAATCCAACATCTTTCATTATCCCAAGTTTCAATCAGCCCTCTAATTCTAGCACAAATAGCTAAAACAGCCGAGAAAAAAGAGCATTAGAGTTTTCTGATATTGATAGGTGTTTCCACAAAATCTTATCGATCCTATCATTGAATGGGAGAGCATGATTTCCATGATTCACATGGCCATCAGCTCTATCGATACCTACAGGTTTTTCCACAATGGAGAGAGGTCAATAGCTCAATTTTCTAATTCTACTTTCCCATTAGATGATGATTGGGGATTACAATCATATCATATTTGATATGCTGAGCTATAGGTTGAATGGGAGAGCATGTTTTCCATGATTCACATGACCATCAGCCTCTATCGATACCAACAGGTTTTTTCACGAAGGAGATGATCAGTAACTCATTTTCTAATCAAACGAGAGTCAAATCTTATCCCATAATCTTTAGTCCACACCTCTCAAAGATGACAGCCCATAAGCCAAATAATTTATAAGCTTATTTTTCAAATTTGTAGGTTGCCCAACTTGATTGAGTAGCCTGAATTGATTGTTAAAGAATTAAGGGGCATGCCTTAAAAAAGCTTACACTCTTAACTTTCTAACTTATTTTAAAAGAAGTCAAAAGTATGTCCATATAGAAAGTTAAGAATGTTTATTTAATGAATGGTTCAGTGGGTAGATTCGTTGAACTTGATTGATTCTCTCTCTTGATCGATTTTCAAAGAGAAAGTTAATTTAATTTATTTTCATGATCAAGAAATATATTAAAAGACTTAGATATTAATAATAAAATAATAAATTTCATAGTTTTTTGAGGATTGTTTGATACACTAATATTTATTTTGGTGTTTTAGAGTTAGAAATGAGTAAAATCTGATTGTATTTACAAAAACTCTTTGAGTTCTCTCTTTTAACTCTATAACTTTTTGGTTTATCACAGGGTAATTGGTTTAGTTTTTATATCTCTTACATATTTTCTTAAGTGGTGAGTCATTTTTAAGCTCTATATCCTTATTTAATTATCCTTAAGGTGATGAGTTTTTGTATTCCTTTGTGATTTTAAACTTATTGAATCTATTTATCTCTATTCCAAAAATGTTTCCAATAAGTTCAACTACGAGTCTTTCAAATTCCATTCTTTATTATCCTGGTATTAATTTGGTATCAAAGCTAAAAACTAGAGATTATGACAAGACATGATTGAAAAGATCTAATTGATGAAGATAGTGACCGTGAAAATAATGTTGAGTCTTTGAGGTTGCAACTACAAAGATTGCTAAGTAGTCTACAAGAAAGGAATGAAATTATTAAAGAACTTTGGAGAAAAAATAATCAGTATGAAAATGATGCCAAAGAGTTTGGTTCTCTCATCCACACCTAAGAGAGTTAGGAAGATACTGAGTAAGGTATAGAGACCAAGACAAGTGATAGAATAAATACAACTCAAAGTTAGATATTTTGGAGTTTAATAGTAAAATCAATATTGATGACTTTATTGATTGGTTTAATATGGTGAAAAGAATGTTCTGAGTTTCATGAACTACTAAAACAAAAGAAGGTAAGGTTATGACATTCAAACTCAAAAGGAATACATCTTTTTAGTGGAAAAACTTGAGGAAGCAAAGAAAACGTGAGGGGAAGAGTAAGATCGTAATATAAGATAAAATGAAAAGAGAGTTGAAGAGAAAATACTTGCCTGACAATTATAGATAATAGATCTTTCTCAGAATCTATGATTTCAAGCAAAAATATTTTAGTATGGAGGAGTACATAGTAAAGTTTGATAATCTCATGTTAAAAGGAGAGCTTGTAGAATAAGAGGAACAAACTATTACAAGATACTTAGGAAGTCTAAAATATAATATTACTAAAGTGGTTCAACTCCAACTATATTGGTCTTTGAATGATGCAAGCAAGCTGGCTTTAAAAGTTGAGAAGTAACAGAAGTTTGAAAAGGGTTCTCGATATAGGTCAAAAGAAGATTATACAAGAGGAGAAAATTTTAAACCTACTCTCCAAAGCTAGGTGGTGTCAAAGGTATAAAACAAGGGTGAAGGATCAGTTACCAGTAAATAAATACCTAATTTTTCTACACTAGTGGTTGAAAATGCTTTAAATATCATGGTTTTGGGCATATTGCTTTAGATTGTCCAAATAAGATGATTATTACCTTGGTTGAAGGTCATAGTGATGGAGAAGGAGATGAAGCCAATAACAAACCAGAATATGATGATAGTGAGGAGGAGGAAGAGGTGACTTATGCTGATCATGATATGTCTATTATGGTACAACGTGGCTTAAAAGTGTCTTATATGACTAAGGATGAAAGTTGGGTGAGAAAGAATGTATTTCACACCAAATGCACTTCTCACGACAAGGTATGCTTGGTGATCATTGATAGTAGCAACTTTGAGAATATAGTACATTTGAAGATGGTGCAAAAACTAAAGTTGAACACAATCCCTCATCTATATCCTTATCAATTATGTTAGCTACAAAAAAAAAATTATATCAAGATAATTAAAAGATTTAATTTTATTTTCTATTGGCAAGAATTATAAAGATGAAGTATGGAGTGATGTTGCTCCATGACAACCTTCTGAAACCAGTCCACCAAAGAAGGAAATTAGTGCTCTTATGTCCTATGGTAAATGCAAGGGTGAATTAGAAAGGAGTAGTAATGTTTTGGCTCTAGTAGTAGTAGAGAATAATGAACAACATAAGGAGCCATTAACAATCGTGAAACGAAGCCTAGAGGAGTTTCAAGATATTATACCAAAGGATATTCCACAAGGTCTTCCACCTTTGAGAGACATCCAACATCATATTGATCTTACTCTAGGAGCTATGCTACCTAATAAGGCAGTTTACAAAATAAGCCCTAAAGAGCATGAAATGCTAGTCATAGGTGTCTTGCAAGCCAATTACATAAGTGATGGCATGCGTGACATGATACATACTCTTTTTGCTTATTATATATTTGATATTTTTCTCACTTTATATTACATATTACATATATTGTGATATACATGAATATGTACAATGAGAATCAGATCGTGGTGAGATCACGATAATGAGATCGATTCACCTTTAAACATAAATCCTAAATAATCTCAAACATAGGTTACTTGAGGGATATCGAGATAACTGGATAGACTTATATGTAATATATTCGTCTATATGATGGAGGCGATTAGTATCATAGTTGCTCATGTGGGGACACTAGGGATATAGTGTAAGTACTTATTGGAGAATGAGTTCACAGATTGATCTACTCACGAAATGCTTGATGGTTGACGATACCTCATTATCATATATTGATTCTGTTGTTTCAGTGGTATATCTAGTCCTTAGACTTGAGATACTAAGGATATTTTGTATTAGTAATCCACTCTTTAATACCGAACTTATCGGCCTAGAAGTTCTAGATCTAGCATAATCGGTTATCGAGAATGATAGTCAACCTTATATGAGCTATTGAGTATCGATAGACGATCATCCGCTATCGGTGTCATGAGAGAAATATCATATTCATTCTTATTCAGACAAATCCTTGGCCAAGGTCATTCTGATTGAGAGAAAAAGAGTTCTACGAGAGAATCCGATTAGAACAAGGTTTGAGTAGAAACCATATGGGCCTGATAGTACAATGACCAAAATAAGGTTTTTGGGATATTAGATGGATGAGGGACTATAGATATATGATCACTAAGGATAGATAGGTCCAATTGATTGAATTTTCCTTTATCATCTAAGGACTATGGCTCAGTGGCCTAGTACGTCTACAATCGATGAGTCGAGTGAATTCTTATGGAGATAATAATTCACTAACCCAGAAGGAGTTCTGACATATATGACTCATGGCCAGCTCAATATTGGGTCTAGAGGGTCACACACATATGATAGGTATTACGATAAGTAAAGGTTCGGATATGAGGTATCCTTTGAAGCCCCCATCTTATTGGATATCCAATAAGCCTCTAAATTATTAGATCCTATGGATAAGATCCAGTAAGAGCCAATAAGAGATTATTGGGTAGAGATCTACTAATCTAAGAGGCTTGGATAGTTGGATGGAGATCTAGTACCCAATACGGCAGGATCCATTAGAGTAAGTTTATAAGGACCTCTATAAATAGGAGGGAACCAAAGGGCCATAGGCTAGACTCCTTTTAACTATTATCTCCTATACTCCTCTCTCTCTCTCTCCTCCTTAGTGAGCAGTCCTTGTTTGGGATGTATGGACAGTAAGAAGGGCTAGCCCCTTCTTAATCACGTGATGTGTGTGGAAAGGATAATTGTGCAGTGATTTAAGGAGTTGTCTTCACAACCCTTATCATGTGGATCATAGCTAAAGAGGAGGATAATTAACCTCCTTCATCCTCTCCTATAGATCTATAGGATTTTAGAGATATACGATATCCCTAAGTAACATACATCTCTTAACACATGCGGTTTTTCGATTTTGTGAGTTTTTGCACACCAATCTTTGCATGATAATAAGAAACTATTTTCTGTGAAAATATGATATTTTTATTTTTTTTATTTTTCTACTGTGCTTGTGATGTCACCCTAGGTTTTCCAACATGAAGAACTTTAAAGGCAAGTTGATGAATTGGTGGAAAATGGATTAATTTAGGAGAGCATGAGTCCTTATACGGTTCTAGCTTTGTTAGTGCCTATGAAGAATGGCTATTGGAGAATGTGTGTAGACAATCAAGCCATCAATAAAATTAAAATTAATTATTATTTTTTCATTCCAAGGTTAGGTGATTTACTTGATCAATTGTGTAGTGCTTCTATTTTTTTAAAAATTAATTTAAAGAGTGGTTATCACCAAATTAGAATGAGACCTAGATATGAGTGAAAAATAACATTTAAAACTAGGGATAACTTGTATGAATAATTGATCATGTCATTTGGGCTATCTAATGCTCCTAGCACTTTTATAGGATTTATGAATCACATATTTAAGTTATGCACTAGGCATTTTGTTATGATTTATTTTGATGACATGTTAATATACAACAAGAGTGATGAGGAGCATATGAATCATTTTAAAGAGATTTTTTTATCTTGAGGCAACAAAATATTTATACTAATATAAAGAAGTGTAATTTCTTTACTCATAGTATTTTTGGGGTACATTATTTTAAAAAATAGAATCATTATGGATCAAAGTAAGATAGAGGCTATTCTTAATTAGCCAACACTTGCTTCATTACATGATGTAAGGAGTTTCCATGGCTTAACTTCCTTTTACAGAAGATTCATCAAGGGTTTCAGGTCTATTGTTTCTCCAATCACCAAATGCCAAAATATGATAAATTTAAGTAGACTAGTGAGGCTGATGATGCTTTTGAGTTGTTAAAAAGAAAGGTGATCTAAGCTCCTATCTTAATTCTGCCTAATTTTGATAAGATATTTGAGGTTAAATGTGATGTCTCTAATATGGGTATTAGTACTATTTTGAGTCCAAAAGGAAAGCCCATTATCTTTTTTAGTGAGAAGTTAAATGATACAAGAAGGAGATATTCTACCTATGATAAGGAGTTCTATGTCATTTATAGAGCCTTATTTCATTAGAGTCAATATTTTTTTACTAAGCCATTTATCATATATTCATATCATGAGGCATTGAAGTTTATTAATCTCCAACACAAGCTAAACAAGAGGTATGTAGCTTGGGTAGAGTTCTTGTAATCTTATAATTTTGCTATCAAGTACAAATCTGGTGTTCAAAATATAATTATTAATACATTAAGTAGGAAGCATTCTTTATTGTTAATCATGGAAGTCAAAGCGGTTGGATTTAAAATATTCAAATATCTCTATGAGAATTATGTGAATTTCAGCTCAATATGGTAGAATTACAAATCATGTTATTTTCAATAATTTTCTATCTTTGATGGTTTTCTTTTTCGAGCTAATGCCTTGTGTGTTTTATCTTATTTTTTAAGATAAGTAATTTTTGCTAAAGCTCATGAATGTATTTTAAGAGGATATTTTGGCAGAGACAAGACTCTAGCTCTTGTTCAATCAAATTTTTATTAGCCTAAGATGTTCAGAGATATGGAGAGACTTGTGAAGCAATGCCGAGTGTGTTATTTGATAAAAATAAGAAATCAAAATTCTGGTTTGTACACTCTACTACCAATGCCTAATGCATTGTTGTTAATAGATTCTCAAAGATGTCTCACTTTGTTCACTATAATAAATCAAATGATGTATCTCATATTGTTGATTTATACTTCGAAGAGATTATGAGATTACATAGCATTCCAAGAACTATAGTGTCTTATTGAGATTCAAATTTTCTTAGCCATTTTAGAGAACTCTATAGAGGATGTTAGAAATATCTTTAAATTTCAGGAGCTCTCATCATACATATATCTATAGGCAAATGGAGGTAATAAATAGAAGCTTGGAAAACTTACTTAGAAGCTATATTGGCAAGAACATCAAACAATGAGATCTCATTCTTCCACAAATTGAGTTTGCCTACAACCATTGCATGCATCATAGCATTGGTAAGAGTCCTTTTAAGATTGTTTATGGTGTTAATCCTACTGGTCTTTTGAACTTAGTTCCTTATTCTACAACTAAATAATTAAATGAAGATACCGATGAGATAGCTAAATAAATAAAAAATTTGCATAAGTGTATTAAAGCAACCATTGAGAAGCAAAATGAGAGGTATATACGAGCTGCCAACAAATACAAAAAGCATATAGAGTTTAATAAGAGTAATTTAGTTTGGATCAAGGTCTTCAATTTTGAATAATACCATCTATACCGAGTAGTACGTACTAGTCTGCCAGTAGATCGGTACATAGATCGCTCGCTACCGGGCATTATTTTTTTTACTTGTATGTCCAAAATATTTTATATATCATTGATATATTTTGAAATATTTCATGCATTATTAATATACTCCGAAACATTTCATACAACATTTATATACTCTGAAATGTTTCATATGCCATTAATATGTTTCGAAACATTTCATACGCCATTGATATACTCTGAAATGTTTTATATGTCATTAATATGTTCTGAAACATTTCATACGCCATTGATATGCTCTGAAATATTTTATATGCCATTAATATGTTTCGAAATATTTCATATGGCATTGATATATTCCGAAATATTTCATACACCATTAATATGCTCTGAAACATTTAATACACTATTGATATGCTTCGAAATATTTCATATACCATTGATATATTTTAAAACATTTTGTACGCCATTGATATGTTTCGAAATATTTTATTTATTATTTATATATGTCGAAATATTTCATATACTATTGATATGCTTCGAAACATTTTCCTTTCGCTCTTGATATGTTCTGAAATATTTTATATGCTATTGGTATGCTCCATAACATTTTATATGCTATTGATATGCCCTGTAATGCTCCTTGCGTCATTGATATACTCCAATTAGTCTTTACTCCCTTGTTATAAACAAAATATACTTCGAATGAAATGACATTGTAATTCTGCATTCGATGAGTGGCTATCTATGAACTCTGATATCCCTGACTTGTATTTGATACCTTATTTGTTTGAAACTATCCTCCCATGGATATGTTAGTCGCTTGCTGAGCTTTATATGCTCACTTCATTACTATATAAATTTTTTAGGATAGTTTGTCACTCGCTAAAATGTTTAAATTAGATCGAGGCAATGAAAAGAAAGAAGACTTTGGGGCAAATTTTTAGTGGATGATATGTTTTTATTGTATAAGTACACTTGGTGTCTAATAAAATGTTGATGGTAAATCTGAACTTATGAGTTTTGTAAAAGTTTAAAGGACCTCTCATGTTTAGGATTTTGGAGTATTAAGTTAATCTATGTAATGATATGAATATATGGTAAATATTAATTTTGCAATTATATAGAATCCCACAATTGTAGATTTATGAGGTGGTTATTGTCTTGGTGAGTTAGTTTCAAATTTTATTATTCATCTAGTGATGTGATATATGATTTTAAACTGCATAGATTTTATCAATTGTAGAATTATGGATGTGAATGACTTGAATGTTTTCTTAGTGTCCCCAAATATTAATTTGGATCTTGGAATTGATTGTTGATTAAAATCTTAATATTATTGATTTAAGACGGGTTCATGCTTCTTGAATGTGATAATTATCATGCCTCCCGAATTATCACACTCAAAAGGCGTGAACCTATCTTAAATCGATAATATTAAAATTTTAACTAACAATTCATTCTATAATCCAAACTAACATTTGAGGACATTAAGAAATATTCAGTGACATTCACATCCATAATTTCATAATTTATAAAACTTATGCAGTTTAAAATTATATACAATTGTTATGATTCACATTTAGATCCATAGCAATAAACTTTTAATATAAAATTATTTAATATAAAAGAATTATTAAATAATCATTATATTTACAAACTTATTACAAATAAGTCTTTACAAAATTTTAAAAAATGAGGGATATTATTGTTAGCTTGTTACTCACTAAAATGTTAATTGGGCTGAGGTAGTGGAAAGCTAGAAGATTTTAGGGCAAATCTTCAGTGGATGATATATATTTATTGTATAAGTACACTTGGTGTCTAATAAAATATTGATGGTAAATCTGAATTTATAAGTTTGTAAAAATTTAAAGAACCTCTTATGTTTGGGATTTTGGAGTATTAAGTTTAATTTATGTAATGATATGAACACTTATGGATTTATGAGGTGGTTATTATCTTGGTAAGTTGGTTTTAGATTTTATGATTCATCGAGTGATATGGTATATGATTTTAAACTGTAAAGTTTTATGAATTATGTATGTGAATGACTTGAATATAGACAGGTTCACGCTTCTTGAATGTGATAATTCGGGGGGTGTGATGGAGGTAGTATCAGAGTCAGGTTTTGATCTTGGGACCTATGGGTTATGGACCCACCACGCTTCTGTTGTGCCACTCTAATACATAAGTTTAAAAAAAGATTCATATTAAGTTTTAAAAAAACTTATTATGAATATATATATATATATATATATATATATATATATATATATATATATATATATATATATATATATATATATATATATATATATATATATGCAATGTCACCTTGTTTTGCTACGACATCGCCTTGCCTAGGGAGAAGAGAGGCAACGTCACAGATTTTTTTTTTTACTTATATATATAAATATATACATACATACATATATAAATATATATACATATATATACATATATATATATATATATATATATACAAATATATATACATATATAAATATATATATATATACCAAGCGGTATACTGAAATATATCACTTGGTATACAGTACCGTACCGTATCATACTAAGTGAATCTTGAAATTTCGATATAGTACTATGATATTTCAATCATTAGTTTGGATTCATCTAAGGAAGGAGAGGTTTCCACTAGGAAAATTTGAAAAATTAAAACCAAAGGCTAATGGTCCATTTCAGGTGTTTACGAGAATTGGCCAGAATGCTTATAAGATTGAATTACATTGTGATTATGGATTATCCCTAACATTCAATATAGTTGATTTATGTCCTTATCATGTTAATAGAACAAATGAGGACTTGAAGACAAGTCTTTTTTAACCACAATATATTGACACGAGAGTACCTAATTTGCTACAATCAACTCATGTAAATCTTACTGATCCTATGGTATTCTATACGGCTCACAATATTTATCCCATAGCCTTTATCCAAATATATCAAATATGACAGTCCATAAGCCAAATGAGTTGCAAGCCTATTTTTTAAACCTATAGACGGCCTAACTTGATTGAATAGCCCGAATTGATTGCTAAAGGTTAAGGGGCATACCTTTATAAGTTGAAAAAGCTATAACTTTCTAAACTATTTTAAAACAGGTCAAAAGTATTTCCCTAAAGAAAGTTAAAACTATTTCATTAATAGATGGTTTGGCAAACAGATTTGTTAAACTTAGTTGATTTTCAAAGACAGAGTTAATTCAACTTATCTTCATTACCAAGGAATACATTAAAGGGCTTAGATATTAGCAACAAAGTAATAAATTTTAGAGTTCCTAGAGGGTTGTTTAATGCACTAGTATTTATTTTTTATATTTTAGAGTAAGAAAGGAATAAAATTTGATTGTATTTATAGAAACTCTTTGAGTTCTCTCTTTTAACTCTGTATCTATATAGTTTACCATATAACGGTGGGTTTAGTTTATGTATATCTTGAATATTTTCTTAAGTGGTGAGTCATTCTTAAGCTTTGTATCCTTATTTAATTATATTTAGGGTGGTAAGTTTCTGCTAGAAAATCATGGGTTGGTATCTCATGCATAAAAAAAAACAAAAATAAAATTATATTTTCCAAAGTTAAGTATTTGGTCATTGTGCGAGGATTAATGTGTAAGAAAATTGTAAAATCGAAAAACCGCATGTATTATGTTAGTAGTGTTAGCTGAGAAGATCATATATCCCCGAATTTTAAATCCGATGGAGTGGATGAAGGAGAACTCGCATACTCCTCTCTAGCGACGACTATGCTCCTTAGATCGCTATGGTAGTCTTGCAATGCGCATGGAGAGGGAAATCCCACAGCTATATGGGGAGCATCATTGCTACATCTATTGTATGGATCACTACTAGAGAGGAGTACATGAGTTCTCCTTCATCCACTCCATTGAATCTGAAAATTTTGGGGATATATAATCTCTTCAGGTAACACTTCTAACACGATACGTGTGATTTTTTAGTTTTGTAATTTTCTCGCCCACCAATCGACACACAACAACCAAATACTTGACTTTGGAAAATCTAGATTTGTTTTTATTTTTCACTGTGTATGAGATGCTGACCTGTGATTTCTTAATAGTAATATCAGAGCCAGGTTCATCATGCGATAATTAGCTTATAGACTACATGTGTTATGTATAATCACGTAGAATTGTTTTATGCATTCTTGCTGCGTTTGACGTAGTTTTTGTTAGAAAATCATGGGTTTGTATCTCATGTGTAGTGGAAAACAAAAATAAAACTAGATTTTCCAAAGTTAAGTACTTGGTCGTGTGCGATAATTGGTGTGCGAGAAAATTGTAAAACCGAAAAATCACACGTATCATGTTAGAAGTGTTATCTAGGGAGATCATATATCCTTAAAATTTTCAGATCCGATAGAGTAGATGAAGGAGAACTCTTGTACTTCTCTCTAACGGTGATCCACATAGTGGACGCTGTAATGACACTCCTCAGATCGTTGCGGGATCTTCCTCTCCACATGCACCACAAGACCCAGAGTGAAGGAGAAGGAGAGGAGGTTGAGAAGAATAGGAGAGGCGACCACCAGAAGTTCTAACCTATAAACTATGAGGTTCCTCCTATTTATAGAGGTGCAAGCAGCTTAACCCTTAATGGATCCTATCGTCATTAGATTTCTATCTAATTATCTAATTGGATCTCTATTTAATTGTCTAATTGGATCTTATCCACTTATCCAATTGGATCTTATTTATAAGATCCAAACTAGAGGCTCCACGGATATATCATATATATACCTTCACTCGTCACAACATCCATCATATTCTAGGCCTGATATCGAGATAATATTGAGTCGATCCTATTAGAACTCATTTTGACTCAGAACTCCTTCTGATATAGTGAATTATTATCTCCATAATAATTCACTCGACTCATCGACTATGGACGTACTAGGCCATTATACTAAAGTCCCCAAAAGGTAAAAGAGATCTAATCAATCAGACTTGTCTATCCTTAATTACCATATATTTATAATCTCTCATCTATTTAATATCCCAAAGACCATATATTAGGCATGGTAACATCAGGCCCATATGGAATTATGTCCGAGTCTCACTTTAATTAAATTCTCCTAGAGAACTCCTTCTCTCTCAATTTGAATGACCCTGGTCAAGGATTTTATTTGGGTGAGCATACATGATATATTCCTCTTATGATACCGAGAATAGATGATCCTCTGTTGATACTCAATTGCCTTTGTAAGTTTGGCTATCATTCCCGAGAACTGATTGTACCGTATCTGAAACTTCCAAACATGTAAGTCCAATATCTAATAATAGGGTACTCATACATGACATCTTTGGTATCTCAAGTCTAAGGACCAAACACACAATTGAGACTACGAAATCACTATCTGACATCATGTATCATTAACCATCTAGCATTCCATAAGTGGATCAATCAGTGAACTCATTCTCCAATAAGGAGAATGAACACCTGCACTATACCTTTAGTATCCCTACATGAGCAACTATAAGACCAACCGCCTCCATCATATGGATAAGTATACAACACATTGGTCTATCCGATTATCTCGGTGTCCTTCTTGAGTAACCAATGACCGGGATGATTTAGGATCTATGTTTAAAAATGAATTGATCTCATTATCATGACCTCATCATAGTCTGATTCTCATTACATAGATCCAAGGACATCATAATATATATACAGATAATATGTGATAAAATATCAGTAATAATAAGTAAAGAGATCATCGCAACGTGTCACATGTATCATCACTCACGTAATTGTCTTGTAGGGCACTTATAATTAACAATCTCTCACTTGACTAAAAGCCAATCACTTATGTGTCTGATCTCCATCAGACCTTTATGATACTCAAATACAATTTGATTCGATGGCTTTGTCAGTGGATTTGTAATGTTATCTTCGGATGAAATTTTTTTCACTATATATCTCCACGGGTTACGATCTTTCTAATAAGTTGGAACCTCCTTAAAATACTTCTAATGAGATCTGGGTTCCTTTGCTTGAGCGATTGCCTTATTATGATCACAATATAGGAGAATCAATTCCATAATGTTTGATACGACTCAAATCCGTGATAAACTTCTTCATCCAAACCCCCCTCTTTTGCTACTTCTGCTGCAGTAATATATCATGCCTCTGTGATCGAGACAACAATAGTATCTTGCCTAGAACTCTTCTAACTCACTATTGTCCCATTCAGGGTGAACATATACCTTGAATTAGACTTATAATCATCGATATCAGACTGAAAACTTGAGTCCATGTATCTCTCAACCTAAAGACTATCTCCTTTATATACCAATAAAAAATCCTTAGTCCTTCTTAAGTACTTAAGGATATACTTTACTGCTTTCCAATGCTCTAAGCCTGTATTCGCTTAATACCTACTCGTGACACTCAGAGCATGCACTATATCAAGCTTGGTATATAGCATAGCATACATGATAGACCCTATCACAGAGGTATATGGTATCCTATCTATGTTTGCCCTTTCTTCATGAGTTTTTTGGATATACTCCAAGAAAGTGAAATTTCATGTCTCATCGGTATGAGACATCTCATAGAATTTTTTATGTCAAAACCTTTTAACAATGGTGTCTATATAGCTGGACTAAGATAAACCAAGCATCCTCTTAAATCTATCTCTATAGATATGAATTTTTAAAATATAGGATGCTTCCCCCAAGTCCTTCATGAATAAGTGTCTAGATAGCTAAGTCTTTACTATAGAGAGCCTTCCTATATCATTCTCAATAATTATGATGTCATCCACATATAATATCAAGAATGTGATAGTGCTCTCACTTATCTTCTTGTATACAGAAGGCTCATCTTCGTTCTTAATAAAGTCATAAGATCTGATCGCCTCATCAAATTTTATATTTCAACTTTAGAAAGCTTGCTTTAGTCCATAAATGGACTTAAGCAACCTGCACACCTTATTTGGACACTACTTAGATACGAATCCCTCGGGTTGTATCATATACACCTCCTCCTCAAGGTTGCTATTGAGGAACGTAGTTTTTACGTCCATCTACCAGATCTCATAGTCAAAATGTGTTGCAATAGCCAATAAAATTTGGATGGATTTCGGCATAGCTACGGGTGCGAAGGTTTCATCATAGTCAACACTTTGCCTTTAACGATATCTCTTAGCCACTAGCCTTGCCTTATATATCTCTACATTTCCATCTACTCCGATTTTCTTTTGAAGATCCATTTGTAGCCGAAGGGTACGATACCCTTACATGCATCAATAAGGTTCTAAACCTTATTAGAATACGTAGATTTCATCTCAGAATTCATGATTTCTTATTATTTTCCAGAGTCTATACTCATAATAGCCTCCTTGTAGGTTTGAGAATCAACATCTTGAGTATCCTCTCCACTGATATGTCCTACATACCTCTCAGGAGATATGATACTCTACCAGACCTGCACAAATACTAGTCATATGACACGTGTGACATGACAGGCAGTCTTTTGCTTATTATTATTATGGTATTTTCTTATTTATATATATATATATATATATATATATATATATATATATATATATATATATATATATATATATATATATATATATATATATATATATAATGATATCTATGCATATGTGCAATGGGAATCAGATCATGATGAGATCACGATAATGAGACCGGTTTGCCTTTAAACACAAACCCTAAATAATCCTGGTCTTATGTTACTCGAGAGGGACATTGAGATAACCAGACAGACTAGTGTGCCCATCTATATAATGGAGGCGGTTGGTCTCATAGCTACTCGTGTGGGCCACTAGGGCTATAGTGCAAGTACTCATTGGAGATTAAGTTTATTGATTGATCCGCTCACAGAATGTTGGATGGTTGATGAGACTTTATTATCAGACAACGATTCTATTGTCATAATAGTTTACTTGGTCCTTAGACTTGAAACATTAAGAATATCATATATGAGTACTACACTATTTGATATTGGACTTATAGGTTTGGAAGTTTTAGATCTAGTACAATCGATTATCGGGAGTGTCTACCAACCTTACAAGGGCTATTGAATATCGATAGAGGAGATGATCCAGTCTCAATATCATAAGAGGATTATCTCATATGTTCTTACTCAAATAAATCTTTGGCCAATGTCATTCAGATTGAGAGAGAAAGAGTTCTCCATGAGAATCTGATTAGAGCGAGACTCGAGGAGAAACCGTATAGGCCTAATAACACCATGCTCGGTATACGGTCTCTGTGATATTAGATGGATGAGTGACTATAGGTACATATTAACTGAGGATAGATAAGTCCAAAGAATTGGATTTTCCTGTATCGTCAGGGGACTACGGCGTAGTAGCCTAGTACGTCCATGATCGATAAGTCGAGTGAATTATTATGGAGATAATAATTCATTGAGCCAGAAGGAGTTCAAACAGTTATGACTCACGGCTAGCTCGATATTGAGCCTAGAGGGTCACATATATATGATAGGTGTTGTGACAAGTAGAGGTTCAAATATGAGATATCCGCTAGAGCCCCTATCTTATTGGATATCCAATAAGCCCTTGAATTACTGGATCTTCCGGATAAGATCTAATAAGAGCCAATGAGAGATTATTAGATAGAGATCCACTAATCTAAGTAGTTTGGATAGTTGGATGGAGATCTAGTACTTAATAGGGGAGGATCCATTAGGGTTAAATTGACAGGAGGCCTCTATAAATAATAGAGAACCAAAGGGTCATAGGCTACGCCTCTTGGTTGCCACCTTATATTCTCCTCTCCCATTCTCCTCTTTAACCAATAGGTGTAGAGATTTGGGCAATGATTTGAGGAGTGTCTTCGTAGCACTTGCTGTGTTGATCACTACTAGAAAGGAAGATGCTTGACCTCCTTCATCCTCTCTGATAGATCTATAGGAATTTAGGGATATACGATCTCCCTAAGTAATACAACTGTCTTATACGTGATTTTCAGTTTCATAAGATTTTATGCACCAATCTTCGCACGATGATGAACATCTTGTGGGAAATTTAGGATTTTTGTTTTATGTTCTTCCGCCGCACATGTGATGTCATCCCTAGATTTCCCTATAGCAAAGTTGGAACTTGTGTCAGGTACTTGAATAGACTTGGTCGGAATGGTGCTTGAGTTCTAACCTCACTCAACTTTATCATTCTCCTACTATCTTTGCCAAGAATGTGTTCCTTCTCAAGGAATATTGCTCTCTTCGCAACAAAGACTTTTTGGTTCTCGGGATGATATAAATAATACCCACAAGTTTCCTTGGGGTATCCCACGAACTTGCACTATTCCATCTTAGATTCAAACTTATCGGGGTTGTGTCTTTTAACGTGAGCAGGGTAGTCTCAAATCTTAGCAACCTTAAGTTCAAGTTTTTTTCCTTTCTATATCTCATATGGTGTAAATACTACCGATTCAGATGAAACTCTATTCAAAAGGAAAGTTACAGTCTCTAGGGCATATCTTCAAAATGAGATGGGTAGGTCGATAAAACTCATCATAGACTGTTGTCTATCTAATAGTGTGTGATTCCTCCTTTCTGATATACCATTCAATTATGGTGTATAAGTGTCCATTGGGATAGAATCTGATGGTCCTTGAGGAATTGGATGAACTTCGTACTTAAATACTCTCCTCCTTGATCGATATGATAAAAGAGTCTTAATACTCTTTCTAGTCTAGTTCTTGACTTCATTCTTATACTCTCTGAATTTCTTAAAGGCTTTAGACTTGTACTTCATCAAGTACATATTTCCTTACCTAGAGAAATCATTAGTAAAAGTAATAAAGTAGAAGTAACCATCTATGGCCTAAGTTAGCATGAGATCACATACATCACTATGTATGAGTTCTAGTAACTTAGTGGCTCTCTCTATTTTCACTAAATAGAGATTTGGTCAGTTTTTCATGAAGGCAAGGCTCGTAAGTTGCATATGACTCATAGTTGAATAGATCTAAATATCTATCATTCAACAACTTTTGAATTCTTCCCTTATGAATATGACCTAGCCTACAATGTTATAGGTATGCACAATTTATCTCATCTCACTTCCTCTTAGATATACTCATGTTCATGATAGTACTTGAAGCTTCTCCAAGCTTCTATTTCACCTTTTATACAAGATACTCTTTATAGTTCCTCTTTCAATACCCATATTTACCGTAGTGGAAGCATTATCCTTTATCCTTCATTGGGTCAATCTTAGCAACCTTTACCTTACTCTGTTTGCCCTTGTTCTTGCCCTTCTTAAGGGACTTCCTAACTTTTCTTTTTCTTTTGGTCTTACTAATATAGAGAACTAGTTTCTCTTTCTTGATGATGCTCTGCCTCCCTCAACATATTGAGGAGCTCAAAGAGAGTTACCTTAAGTTTGTTCATATTAAAATTCATAATAAATTAGAAAAATGAATCTGGTAGGGACTAAAGTATAATATTAATGCACAAGTTATCATCTAAGACCATTCCTAGATCTGTGAGTTTCTCAATTCACTCTATCATCTTTAGAATATGATTCTGAACTAATGCCTCTTCGGTCATCCTGATATATAAAAGGCTCTTAGATATCTCATATCGCTGAGTTCTTCCTTGCTCCTCAAACAGTTGACAAAGATGCAGGAGTGTGTATTTAAAATCCATATTTTTATGTTATCTCTGTAATTCGAGAGTCATAGAGGCCCACATGTAACACTAAACGAGAGTGGAATCATCTATATGCTTCTTATATTGGGCAAACTCTTCTTGAGGTGCTCCTGCTTGGTGTGATCATATCTAGGACATTTATGATTTTTCTTGCTATAAGAACTATTCTTAAGTTATAGAGCTGATCTATATAGTTCAAACCAATTATGCAGTTGGCATCAAGTATGTCATGTAAAGAGTCTGATGGTGACATGTTTATGATAAACAAGAGATGTAGCATAAATAAATAACATGTACATTTTATAAAAAAAATAAATAATTAAGATATAGACTTCTATCTTGTCGTGCTCCCATTATTTTTCTAGTGAGTCACACGACACCCTCAGTATGTGAAACAGAAATCTTCGACAGACTTCTAGTGGGGATCGAGATCCAATCGATGTCTTAGTATAACCTCGACGGACTCGGCCAATCACACTAAGTCCAAAAAGGTAAGCAACTCTTGCCAATCACAACTTCTTATGATTTTCGTCCTATTTGGCCTTCGAACCATCATGGTCTCAAGGGATTTGACCAACCATGATGTCAGTTAAGCCATCACCATCGCTACAAGATGAGTCTGATTCGATTATATGCCCTTGAGGGACTCGACCAAGTATATCACATCCTCATATTACCGATGATATCTCTATATCATAGGCAAGATCTCAAATTGCAATATAGGTAAGCCTCGAGGGACTCGACCAACTTAACCTACGTCGGGATTCGATTTCTTCCTATAATGATGGAATGTCACGTGGGTCAATCTAATTACCTTACGCTTACCGACTTAATATTATCATAAGAGAGGATTTAGATTTGGTCTTATAATATGATGTGTCATATATATACATATTTAATATATATTTACATCGTATGCAAATATATATACTTATCTAGAAGGTGTATAGCAATCAGATGCATAAACACACCAGATGATCATGAACCTTAACCTAATATGATCAGGCCTGAGCCAATAGACCTGATCACTTATATCAGAATCTATGTGTTCATCAGTGTATCTCCATGCCTGGTGATCATCCATCTTGTCATCGTTGGATAAGCTGGCACCTTGATGCATCTTCATACGTCGTGATCGTCTGAATCGACCTCGAGGGTCTCATTGTCACCCCCAGGCTTCCCCGTGCCTCTCATGTAATTACAATAATTACAGACACGTAAGCCTAATAATGAATGAAAAAATGGAGGCTCGTAGGCCCCAAAAATAATAATCATATACACACATCACATGGTCCATGATTATCTTTCGACATCATACATCACATGTATATATCATCATGTAGGATTACTAGATAAATAATAATAGTTAATTAAACTTTTAATTAACTAATATTTTATAAAATTAAAGACATATAGGATTATGAAGGGTATTATGGTAATTTAGGCAAAAGGACAAAAATTAAAAATTTTGAAATTGTGAGGGGCAAAATTATCCTTTGCCCCCAAAAGTAGCCTAATCTCTTCTACGATTGTCACCTCCTTACTGTCGGCGTTGGGGCGACGGTTGCAACTCTTAAGGGTTGCCTTTTGGCAGGCGGTAGTGTGGCGTCGCCATGCACACAGATAGTTGCCGCCTTGCGTGGTTGACCTTGTGGCGTCGCCTTGCGCATAGACATCTATCGCCATGCTCAGGCGGCCGCTAGTGTGGTAGCCACCGCCTTTCGCCCATGCCACTAACCAACGCCGCCTTAGCCTGCATGTGGCCTACGTGCATGCAGATGACCGCTAATGCGGTAGTTGCCACCTTGCACGTAGGCCACCAACCGATGCCGCCTTGGTCTGTGTGCCACCTACATGCATGCAGGCGGGCGCGGCCCTTGCCGTAGGCGGCTTGCTCATGGGTACCTTGCCCGTGGGCACTGCCTTAGCGGCCAAGCGGCTCTTTCGTAACTCTTGCATGTGTGCCACCTCTATTTGATCCACCAGGTAGCAATAGTTGTCACCCCGATTTCCTTCATTTATGTCAACAAATTTGACATTGAAGGACTACTCTAAAGACAACAATAAGGTGTCTTTTGGATAAAAAATTGTTAGTTATAGGTGCCCTATAAGCTAATCACATGAGTGATGACACTTGTGACATGCTACAATAATCTCTTTGCCTATTATTACTAGTATTTTATCATATATTATTTGGATGTATATTGTGATGCTCTTGAATCTATGCAACGAGAATCAGATCATGATAATATCACGATAATGAGATCGATTCGTCTTTCAACATATACCCTAAATTATCCCGGTCATAGGTTACACGAGAAGGATATCAAGATAACCGGATATACCGATGTGCTATAAACTCATCCATATGATGGAGGTGGCTGGTCCTAGTCTAGGTACATAGACACCATTGTCAAAAGCTTTGACATGAAAAATTCCAATAGAGGTCTGATAAGACCATAAAGTCTTATCGTAAAAAAGAAGAAGAGAAAGGGGATGATCACTTCGAGGGGATCGGCCTCCTTGATCGCTTCGAGGGGATCGGCCCTCCTTGATCGCTTTGAGGGGATCGGCCTCCTAGGGTTTGTCAAACGACAGAATAATATTTTTCATAGATGATCGAAAAGAAGTAGTTACATCCCTATTTATAGAGTTCCGACTTTAGCTAAACTAAACAGACTTAATAAATATGCAGAAAATAAAAGGAAAAATAATAAATATGTAGAAAATAAAAGGAAAGCACAGAAAATAAAAGGAAAAATAAAAGGATCCTAACAATCCCGCCTCCTTTAATTCAGCCTTGTCCTCAAGGCTGAGCAACATCAAATTTTGGAAACTTCTCCTTTAGCATGCTGTAGGACTCCCAAGTGGCATCTTCCTTTGGTAAGTTGGCCCATTGCACTAGCACTTCAGTTATAAGATGTCTGCGGTACATTGCAACTCGTCGATCAAGTATGACTTGTGGTTGAGCTTGAACTTCCCCAGTAGTAGAAGTGTCCAGCAAATGGCACTGCACTATTGCATCTTCACCTAATTTCCTTTGAAGGCATGCAACATGAAAGACTGGATATATTTTAGAGCTAGCAGGCAAATCCAAGCGGTAGGCCACTGGTCCAATGCGTTCTAATACCTTATAAGGCCTAAAAAATCGAGGAGATAGCTTCATGGAAGATCAAACCTTTATGGAAGTTTGCTTGTAGGGTTGAAGACGAAGGAAAACCCAATCACCCATAGTAAATTCTCGTTCACTTCGGTATTTATCAGCTTATTGTTTCATTCTTGCTTGTGCAGCTGTGAGGTTATCCTTTAAAAGCTGAATAATCTTATTTCTATCCATCAATTCCTTGTCCACTTGATCAACTTTAGAAGAACCGGGTACATACTTTGTAATTGTAGGTGGGGGTTGACCATAAACTGCTTTAAATGGAGTCATTTTAATAGAAGAATGGTGAGAGGTATTATACCACCATTGGAAGCCATTTGACCCTTTCCTTCGGCTTATCGCTAGTAAAGCATCGAAGGTAATTTTCTAGGCACCTATTTATCACTTTAGTTTGCCCATCTGTTTGCGGATGATAAGCAATGCTCATATTTAGCTGAGTACCTTGTAGATGAAAAAGTTCTGTCGAGAAGGAGCAAGTAAATATCTTGTCTCTATCACTAACAATGGAACAGGGACTCCCATATAATTTAGCTATGTTTTCCACAAAAATACGAGCAACACTTGCAGCAGTATAAAGATGTCGTAAAGCACAGAAATGAGCATATTTTGTAAGTCTATCCACGACTACAAGTATAGTACTCTTTCCTTGAGATGATGGGAGACTGTCAGTAAAATCCATAGATATGTCGGTCCAAGTAGCATCAGGAATAAGGAGGGGTTGTAGTAAGCCTGGGGTGGCTACTGTCTCACTTTTGTGACGTTGGCAAACATCACATTCAGTAACAAATTTCTTGATAAAATTTTTCATACCTTTCCAGTAAAAAAGTTGTCGAACTCGCTTATAAGTGCGGAGAAATCCCGAGTGACCAGCAATTGGTGATGAATGGAACTCCTTCAGAATTATTACCTGGCAAGAAGAATGTGGGGCAACCACTATTCGGCCTTTATAGCGTAAGTCCACCGAAACCCAACTATAATTTGAGACAGAACATAGGGCTTCTTCTATTTTTTTAATGATGTTTTGGATCTCAGGATTATTTGTCCATTCCCTTCTGATAACTTTCAAAGTCTCGCAAATAGGAATAGAAATAGCGACTAGTTTAGCTTGTTCTAGAAGGCGTGAGAGGGCATCTGCTACTAAATTCTCACTCTCCTTTTTATAAATGATCTCATAATCGAATCCTAGTAGCTTTGTGACCCATTTCTATTGCTCTGGAGAAGAAATCTTTTGCTCTAGAAAATATTTGAGGCTTTTGTGATCAGTGCGTATTTGAAACCGTCGACCAATTAGGTAGGGTCTCCATTTTGTGACTGCATGTATTATAGCTAGCATCTCCCTGTCATAAATAGATAAACTCAAATGGGAAGGGGAAAGAGCCTTACTTGCATAAGCAATAGGTCGACCTTCCTACATTAATACAGCCCCTATTCCAGCTCCAGAAGCATCAGATTCAATCACAAACATCTTATTAAAATCAGGTAAAGCCAGCACGGGTGTAGTAGTCATTGTAATTTTCAAGAATTGAAATGCTTGAGTTGCCTCTTCTGACCATCTGAATGCATTTTTCTTTAGAAGTGACGTCAAGGGGGCACTAATTTTGCCATAATTCTTCACAAACTTTCGATAATAGTTTGTTAGTCCCAAGAACCCCCTTAAAGCTTTGATTGACTTTGGAATTGGTCAGTCTGTCATCACTTGGATTTTTGAAGGATCAACTGTAACACCCTTTCGAGATATGATATGGCCGAGATACTCACCCTCAGGTTACCCAAAACTGCACTTGGATTTCTTGACAAAAAGACAATGCTCACGAAGAATATTAAATACAATTCGTAAATGTAATAAATGACTTTCTAGGGAATGACTGTATATTAAAATATCATCAAAGAAAACCAAAATAAACTTATGGAGATGAGCCCGAAATATATCATTCATTAAACTCTAGAAGGTAGAGGACACATTGGTTAACCCGAAAGGCATTACTAGAAACTCATAATGGCCATTATGTGTCCTGAAGGCAGTTTTCTGAACATCCCTTTCATGTACTCTGATTTGATGATAGCCCGATCGTAGGTCCAATTTAGTGAAGACCTGAGCTCCTCCCAATTCGTCCAACAGTTCATCCACTACTGGAATAGGATATTTATCTTTCACTGTAATGTTGTTAAGTGCTCGATAGTCGACACATATCCTCCATGAGTCATCCTTCTTTCTGACTAGTAAGACTGGGGAAGAATATGGGTTAACACTAGCTCGTATAACTCCTGTTTTGAGAATCTCTGTGACAATCTTCTCTATCTCTGCCTTTTGGAAATGTAGATATCTATAGGGTTGGACATTAGTTGGTGCCTTCTTGGGTAATAGTGGGATCTGATGATCATGACATTTAAGAGGTGGAAGTCCGTGCGGCTCTGCAAATATATCCGCAAACTCTGTTAGCAATGATTCAATATTTCCAACGGGAATGTTCACTGTCATTTCCTTTTCAATGTTATGCAATTGCACCAAAAATCCGGTGTGTGTCTTCCGAAGGACCCGCTCCATCCGATGGCTAGTGATAGTTGTAACATTACCTCCACGTCTTCCTTTGAGAGTCACCTGTCTTCCATTAATAAAGAACTTCATAATCAGTTTAGAAAAATTCCAGGAGACATCACCTAGGGTTGATAGCTATTTAATTCCGAGCACCACTTCATAGTCTTCCAAGGGTAATAAAAAGAAATCCATAAATAATTCTTGACCTTGCAAAATTAGTTTTATCTTTGAGCACTTGCTGTCACAGGTTAAAATCCGTCCATCGGCGACCTTGACTTCAAATTTGTCACAACATTCGATGTGGTAAGCTAATCAGGTTGCAACTTTTCTATCCATAAAATTATAAGTGCTGCCCGTATCAATCAAAACAGTGACAGACTGGTGTTTCAGAGTTCTCCCAATTTTTATAGTTTGTGGATTAGAGTAGCCAGCCAATGCATACACTGTATGTGTGACGGCTTCAACATCATCATTAGTTTCCACTTCTTTATGATTGGAATCCGATACTTCTACTTCCGGTTCATCCTCGATCGGTTCAATCATCAAAAGTCTCCCTTGTTTGCATCAATGCTCCTTACTCCACTTTTTATTGCAATGCTAGCACAAACCCTTTGCTAACCTTTCTTTGAGTTCCTCTCGGGTGAGTCTACTAGTGTTGTGGTTTCGACTAGGAGTAGATGAGGTAGGTTGCCTGTTAATCACCTGTTTATTGGCACCTCTGTTTCGACGATATTCCACACTGATTTTTTCTTCATGTAGGCGTGCAAATGAAATCGCAGCCATCATAGTGCGGGGTTGACAAGCCTTAACCTCACACCGGATCTTGGGAATAAGCCCTTCAATAAATGTACCCAGAAGTTGTCGTTCTGACCAATCTCTAGATTGGTTGGACAATCTTTCAAATCCACTCTGATACTCCAACACTGTAGAAGTTTGATGAATTTTGACGAGTTGGCCATCAATATTCTCATATTCGGATAGGCCAAAGCGAACAAGAAGTCCTCTTTTACACTACTCCAACGAAGGAATTCCATGGCAAGTTTCATACCAATCATACCACTGGATTGCATCTCCATCGAGCTGGATTGAGGCCACTTCTACCTTGGACTGGGGTTCTGTGAAAATGAAAAAAAAATTTTGCCCTAGAGATCCAACTGGTCGGATCCCCATCTTCCCATAATGGAAATTCTACCCTGATACATGGGTAGTGTGTGTCACCATCATGGGGCCATTTTCTTGTATCTCTCGATCTGTTCAGCGTAGAACTTGAGCTCCCATCTTGTTGAAACCCGCTAAAGTGCTCCAACAAACTCTTTTTGAAATCATGAAGAGTTTCTTGTAGCTGATTTTCAATTCTGGTTTCCAACGCTTCCATTTGTGCCTTCACTGAGTTATCGGTAGCCATTGCGTACGATTGCAAGTCGGTAATCCCCAGTTCTTATTTCTGATGTCTAATCAAGGGCATTTGCACAGTAGTTGACAGTAGCAACAACGGTGGCGACAGCCGGCAGCAGCAAGGGACCCCACGCGGTTGTGGCGCGGCTAAAAATAAGGGCAGAGCAAGTGTGCTCTGTTTTGGTTAGATGTAGAGCAAGGTGGCGTGGCGGCGGCTGGGAGGCGAGCGGCGGTCGTCGCACGGTGGCCCACAGCGGTGATGGGTCGGTTGGGAGGCGACGGTGCTCGAGGGGAAGAGGAGTGCTGGAGGAGGCGCGGCTGGTGGAGGCGCGGTTGGAAACAAGGGAAACAGTAGTGAGTTGCCTTGTTTCGGTCGCCGTGAGGAGGGGGCAACCGGCGGCTGCAGCTACGACCCGATGGGGGCACGGTGGTAGAGAAGTTAGGGCAGCATCGCCGAGAGTATCAACGACGAAGGGGTGGTTTGTTGGCAGGGAGACGACGCTAGTGATCCTTCTCGCTCGAGCGAGATGGGAAAGCGAGGAGGAGAGCTCGCCGGCTGGGGGGGGCAGTGGCGACGTTGATCGATCGACCGGGAAGTAGCGCTGGCGGTGGAAAGGAGGCAGCAAGGGAGGGCGCGGCCTGTCGGAGAGCAGGGGCGACGGTGGGGAAGAAGGGAAGCAGGGAATTCTCGGTGGTCGCCGGGTAACAACCCTTTTCTCCCTTGTTTTTCGTTTTTTTTTTGTTACGTTGCAACGAGAACGCCAAGGATCGCCACTCTGATACCAAATGATAAGACCCTAAAGTCTTATCGTAAAAAAGAAGAAGAGAAAGAGGATGATCACTTCGAGGGGATCGGCCTCCTTGATCGCTTCGAGGGGATCGGCCCTCCTTGATCGCTTCGAGGGGATCGGCCCTCCTTGATCGCTTCGAGGGGATCGGCCTCCTAGGGTTTGTCAAATGACAGAATAATATTTTTCATAGATGATCGAAAAGAAGCAGTTACATCCCTATTTATAGAGTTCTGACTTTAGCTAAACTAAACAGACTTAATAAATATGCAGAAAATAAAAGGAAAGCATAGAAAATAAAAGAAAAAATAATAAATATGCAGAAAATAAAAGGAAAACACAGAAAATAAAAGGAAAAATAAAAGGATCCTAATAAGGTCTCATACTAATGAGACATGGAATTTCACTTTCTTAGAGTATTTCCCCAAAAAATTTGAAAGAAAGGACAAATATGGATAGGATACCCTATGCATTTATGATAGGGTCTATCATGTATGCTATGTTATGTACCAGGCCTGATATAGTGCATGCTTTGAGTGTCACGAGCAGGTATCAAGCAGATCCAGGCTTGGAGCACTAAAAAACAGTAAAGTATATCCTTAAGTACTTGAGAAGGACTAAGGATCTTTTACTAGTATATAGAGGAGGTAGTCTCTAGGTTAAGAACTATATGGACTCGAGTTTCTAGCCCGATGTTGATAATTATAAGTTGAATTCAGGGTATGTGTTTATCCTGAATAGGGTGATAGTGAGCTGGAAGAATTCCAAGAAAAATACTACTACTAACTCGACCATAAAGGTGTAATACATTGTTGTGATAGAAGTAGTAAAAGAGAGGGTCTAGATGAAAAAGTTCATCATAGATTTAGGAGTTGTATCGAGCAACGCAGAATCGATTCCCATATATTACGATAATAATAGAGCGATCGCTCAACCAAAGGAACTCAGGTCTCATCAGAAGTCTAAGCACATTCTAAGGAGGTTCCACCTAATCAGAGAGATCGTAGCCCATGGAAATATAGTAGTAGATATGAAACCATTGACTCAGATTGTATTTAAGTGTCAGAGAGGTCTAATGGGGATCAGACACGTGGGTGATTGGCTTTAAGTCAAGTGGTAGATTGTTAGTTATAGGTGCCCTACAAACTAATTACGTGAGTGATAGCACTTGTGACATGCTGCGATGATCTCTTTACTTATTATTACTAATATTTTATCATATATTATCTGGATGTATATTATGATATCCTTGGATCTATGCAATAAGAATCGGATCGTGATGAGATCACGATAATGAGATCGATTCACCTTTAAATACACCCTAAATTATCCCGGTCATAGGTTACTCGAGAAGAACATTGAGATAAGCAAATAAACTAGTGTGCTATATACTCATCTATATGATGGAGGCGGTTGGTCTCATAGTCGCTCATGTGGAGACGCTAGAGGTATATTATAGCTACTCATTGGAGAATGAGTTAACTGATTGATCCACTTATAGAATGCTGGATGATTAACGATATATAATGTCAGATAGCAATTCTGTAGTCTCAATTGTGTGCTTGGTCCTTAGATTTGATGCAGCAAAGATACCTTGTATAAGTACTTCATTCTTTGATACTGGACTTACAGGTTTGGAAGTTCAATATCTGGTATAACCGGTTCTCGGGAATAACATCCAATCTTACGAAGGAAATTGAGTGTTAACAGAGGATTATCTACTATTGGTATTGTAGAGGAACATCCCATGTGTGCTTACTCAGACAAAATCATTAGGGTCATTCGAATTGAGAGAGAAGGAGTTCTCCGGGAGAATCTGATTAGAGCGAGACTCGAACAGGATTATATATCTGTCTGACATTACCATACCCAATATATGATCTATGAGATAGAATGAGAGGGACTATAGACACATTGTAACTATGAATAAATAGGTTCGATGGATTAGATCTCTCTGTACCGTCTAAGGATTATAGTGTAGTGGCCTAGTACCTTCATAGTCGATGAGTCAAGTGAATTATTATGGAGATACTAATTCACTATATCAGAAGGAGTTATGATAGGATCGACTCATAGCCAGCTCGGTATTAGGCTTAGAGGGTCATATACAAATGATGGATGTTGCGACGAGTAGAGGTCTCGATATAAGATATCCACGGAGCCCCAATTTGGATCCGGTGGATAAGATCCAATTTGATAATTAGATAGAGATTCAATTGGATAATTTGATAGAGATCCAATGAGGATATGATCCATTAAGGGTTAAGCTACTTGCACCTTTATAAATAGGAGGAGCCTTATGGTTTATAGGCTAGAACTGTTAGTGGTCACCCCTCCTATTCTCATCAGCCTCCTCTCCTCCTCGGCTCCGATAGCCTTGCGGTACACATGGAGAGGAAGATCCCACAACAATATGAGGAGCGTCATTACTGTGTCCACTATGTGGATCACCGCTAGAGAGGAGTATACGAGTTCTCCTTCATCCACTCCATTAGATCTGAAAATTTTGGGGATATACGATCTCCCCAAGTAACACTTTTAAAACGATACATGTGGTTTTTCGGTTTTACGATTTTCTCGCGCACCAATCGTCGCACAACCAAGTACATAACTTTGGGAAATCTAATTTTGTTTTTGTTTTCCACTGCACATAAGATGCAGAGCTACGATTTCCTAACAAAAACTATGTCAAATATAGTAAGAACACGTAAAACAATTATACACGATTAAACATAACACATGTAGTTTATAAGCCAATCATCGCACGACGAACCTGGCTTTGATACCATTATTGAAAAATCGTGGGTCGATATCTTATGCGCAGCAAAAAATAAAAACAAAATCAAATTTCTCAAAGTCAAGTATTTGGTCATTGTGTGTCGATTGGTGCGTAAGAAAATCACAAAACCGAAAAAACTACACGTATCATGTTAGTAGTGTTATCTGGGGAGATCGTATATCCTCAAAATTTTTAAATCTGATAAAATGGATGAAGGAGAACTCGCATACTCCTTTCTAGCGATGATCCATGGACATAGTGATGATGCTCTTCATATTGCTACGGGATCTACCTCTCCGTATACACCGCAAGGCTACTAGAGCCTAGGAGGAGGAGAAGAGGCTGAGGAGAATAGGAGGGGCAACCACCATAAGTTCTAGCTTATGAACTGTGAGGTTCCTCCTATTTATAAGAGGTGCAAGCAGCTTAACCCTTAATGGATCCTATCCTCATTGGATCTCTATCTAATTATCTAATTGAATCTCATTCAATTATCCAATTGGATCGTATCCACAGGATCCAAACTAGGGGCTCCATAGATATCTCATATATGTGCCTTTACTTATCATAATATCTACCATATGTGTGACCCTCTAGGCCCGATACCGAGTTGGTTGTGGGTCGATCATGTCAGAACTTTTTTTGATATAGTAAATTATTATCTCTATAATAATTCATTCAACTCATCGACTATGGATGTACTAGGCCACTATGTCATAATCCCTAGATGGTAAAGGGGATCTAATTCATCAGACTTAACTATCCTCAATTACCATGTGTATATAGTTCCATATCCATCTAATATCTTAGAGACCATATATTGGGCATGGTAATGTCAGGACCATACGAGATCTTGTCTGAGTCTCGCTCTAATTGGATTCTTCCGGAGAACTCTTTTTTTCTTAATCCGAACAACCATGGCTAGGGATTTTGTCTGAACGAGCACACACAGGATATTCCTCTTATGATATCGAGAGTGGATGATCCTTTGTTGACACTCAATTACCTTTGTAAAGTTGGCTATCATTCTCGAGAATCAGTTATACTAGATTTAGAACTTCCAAATCTATAAGTTCGACATCAAAGAAAGATGTACTCATATAAGGCATCTTTGGTGTCTAACGTCATATATCATTAATCATCTATAATTCCATAAGCGGATCAATTAATGAACTCATTCTCCAATGAACACCTGCACTTTACCTCTAGTATCTTCACGACTATAAGACCAATTATCTCTATCATATGAATGAGTATATAATGTACCACTCTATCCGGTTATCTTAATGTCTTTCTCAAGTAAACTATAACCAGAATGATTTAGGTTATGCGTTTAAAGACGAATCGGTCTTATTATCGTGATCTCATCATGATTCGATTTTTATTGCATAAATCCAAGGACATCATAATATATATAGATAATAGATGATAAAATATCAATAATAATAAGTAAAGAGATCATCTCAATATATCACGAGTGTCATCACTCATGTGATTGACTTGCAGAGCACATGTAACTAATAGTTTTTGTATCGTTTTATGATTTTAAACTTGGTTAATCCATTTTATCTTTATTCTAATAATATTTTCAATAAATTCAACTATCAATCTTTCAAATTTTATTTTTTATTATCTTATGTCTCTTAATTAGCGAGGAGACACCTCATGTCTCTTACTAACAATAATAAAACTTATTTTCTTAGTTAAATAAATTTATAGTAGCAAAAGTCTCACATATATATTGATACATATGGAATACAATAAGTGTGTGCCGGCTAATTATACAATAATAACAATAATATTAATAAGTATCAGTTAGCTTGATAGCTTATCGTAAAGTTCTGAGTTTAAATCTGATCATCATTATCTATCTTTGTTAAATAATAATAATAATAATAAATTATAATAATGTATGGAGAGCCAATTGTCCCTACTTTTTGTTCTTTTTGAGATCGCATGTGTTAGGTTTTTGAGTTGTACTCGTGCATTGAAGTAATATACTCTCCTTCACTTAAAAAAAAAAAAAAAAAAAAAAATAATAATAATAATAATAATATTATTATTATTATTATTATTATGCCTTGTATAACTCACAAAATCAAGATTTAGGGAATACTAGGAACATTGATACCCTATAATGTAATTATTTTTTTCTATATTTCTACATGAATTAATGATTTGTATGAATTAGATAGAGATAAATAAGGAGAAGCATTTCCTTTACAAGTAGATGTTATTTTCCAACAACAAGGCTATGAATTCACTACTCGATTGTTACTACTTCAAAGAATAAAAACTTATTCAATTATTTATTTAAACTGAATAATATAAATAATTTATATTTTTTTAAATATAAATAATTAAAGTGAGATTGGAGCATAGAAACTTAAAATATTATTAAAATCTTTACCAACTAAATTAGTTTAACACTTTTAATAATAATATTATTATTGATTTAGTTAAGTTAGATGAACAATACTAATATTATTAATCTATGTTGGCACGACAACCCTAATTGATTATCTTAAGGTAACTAAATAGTCTCACTAGTAGCAAAATTTGATTAAGAAAAGCTGTCATCATAAAAGATACCCCAACTTCTTGTCCACTTGGGAGACTTCTAATTCGTCTGCCTTTACTTGTTGACAAAAATATATATATAGCTTTAAAATGAGTGATCTTCATATTTATCCCTTTAAATTTATGTGAACCACATATGTTCCCATAAAAACTTCAATCCTTGCAAATATGCCATTGTAATTACTCAAGATCACGACTTTAAAATTTCAATTTAAAGCAACGCCTTTTCAAAAACGTTATATATGTGGTATTTTCTTTTCATATTTATCCTCCCAAATATAAAAGAAGTATCAAATACAGCTAATTTTTAATATTTTTTTAAAAATATTGATAATTATAGAGATATATATTAAAAGTTTAATTATTTAAAATATTAATTTTTTTTTAATATTCGATAGGTCTCACGAGTGTAAAATATCTTCCATTGAATCGTTTACGATCATCCGAAAATATATAGAGCTTAAGATTGAAAGTTTTTAATCATGCAGCATATTTTTTTCTGGTTTTCGATTTTTGATTATATGAAGTACATAATATAATTTAATATTATTTGAATTCATGATTATTTTCCCAACATATTTATTCAAACTCTTCCTTCAAAATTGATGGATTTCTTGTGGACATATGCTTTTGGATCCTTATCCCCTTGTGATCCTGTGGATATAATTAATCACCAAGGAATGACAACATAAAATACTACAAAAGTAAATCAACAACACGAGAAACAAAATATCTACCTATATGCCCCGTGGGTGCGGTGGGTCCTACATAAATCAATATAAAATACTTGGGGACCTTTATGTGAAATGTTACGATATCCACCCATATGCGACTATTACAAAGAAGCCCCTTATGTTGTTAAGTATTATATTATTGTTGGCCAATCGAATTCCACCGCGATATCTTTCTTCCTGTCGAAACACAACAGTTATTCTACGCCATTGGATTCCTTCGTCGCCAATCCATCTCTTTCCCCTTCTCGGCGATTCTTTTCTCGTCGATCCTTTTCCCCCCCTTCCTCCCTCTTCTCCATGGAGTTCACGGCGACTAGGGTTGGGCTTCTGCTCGATCTCCCCAAACCCTAGCGAAGAGCGGCTGTGTCCTCCTTCCCCCGCCATGGAGGGCTCGGCGGGCGACCCCGGAGCCCCGAACTCGTGGGAGATGGCGGATCTTGACGCTAGTATGAGCCGGCTGCTGCTCTCCTCCAAGAACGGCTCCGCCTTGTCGCCATCGCTGGAGGCCGAGGAGGATGAGGAGGAGGAGGAGGCGGCGGCGGCTTTGGATACGACTCGGGCTTCGCTGGCCTCCGTCGATGGTGCCGAAGGCGTCCCGATGGATGCCGTCGGCCAGGTGGACCAGTTCCTCCGGGAGGCTTTGGAGAAGCCGCGAGAGCGGTTGGCGAGTAATTTTCCGTATCTCGCTGGCATGTGGTTGTCGTTATTGAATATGCTGGTTTAGGGTTTGCGGTGTTAGCTTTATTTATCGGACATTATCTCCTTAGCTTAGTCATTCCTTTCCTATTGTAAGGAATACAATTTTGATTGAGGTATTACGGGTTCTTGAGACGCTTCTTTGGGTTGAATATTGGGGAAAAGTAGGCAGAGAAGTATAATCTCAGTTGCAAACCTGGGTTTTCTTCTTTAAACGACACTAGATAATTAAGTACTTGCAAATAGGGTTTTATCTGATATTTTTAGATAGAAGTTATAGTGGATTTTGTATGTACTTGAATTTTTGTGGTACTATATAGATCTTTAAGCAAGGAATTTATGAAGACTAGGCTTGTGGAGTGGAAAGAAAAAGTTTCGTTCGTCAAATAGTAAAGACTAAAGAATACCATAATATGAGAAGATACATGTTTGTCAAATAGTAAAGACTAAATAATGCCATAATATGAGAAGATACATCAGCAATCTATGAGTTGATTGAGGGAAAACATTTGGAAAAAGAGAGAGGATTAGCTTAAGAGGAACCTTGGCATGGTGATAAATATGGATAGCCATATAGCATCTTTGTTATGTATGAGTACAGTCAATGGAGTGAACATTCAAACCTGTACAGTGTCTAGTCAAAGGAAAGCCTTTTACAATGTTCTAGAAGATTTTGGTTACTTCATATGGGGCACAATGATATCTTATCTATCGATTGCTCTATGATGATGAAGCAGCTTATGATTAACCTAGTAGTAGGTTATATGGAAGCCTGTTGTTGTTATTTAAGAACTTGTGCTTGGGCATATTTTGATTTGGAGTAGGACAACTGAACCAACACTTGTAGACTTTGAGGGTTATTTACAAATTGGTGTCTACATACGTTTAACAAATGAGAATACGAGATCACCATCTCTTGTGCATATATTTAGCAAGTCCAAGTTATGCTATCTTCTTTGTAGTCATCCTTTTGGCTGTGTTTGGCTCAGGTTCAAAATAATTAAATTATCTTAACCTGTCCAATTAACTTCAATCCTCTCTTTTTGTTTGGTTACTAACCTGATGAATTGGGTTATTTGTGTGCTAGCAAAGAAAACGAAGGAAGTATGTTTTAACCCCATGCTTTAGGTGGATTACTTTATCCTTGTTTACTGAGATTAGAATCCTTCAACTAAGTTAATTTAACACCTCTTAATTCTAGACCATTTGATAGGTTAAATCAACCACCACTGGTTTAACCTCCCTTACTGTAACCAAACACTACCTTGATGATAACTGTTTTAGATTAATCATCAAATTTCGTTGAAAATAGATCCTTGTATCAGAAAGGTCGAATGCACGTACAATTGTACTTCTTTCTTTGCTACACACTATTCATTGTCTATTCTTGCTCTTTTATCTATGTTTATGCTTACAGTTAGTTTTAGAGAATTACTATTTTAACCTGTCAAAGAAGTTCTTAAATAACCAATCATAATATAACCCACATAAAGGATTATTCAAAATTATCCCCTTGTTTTTTCTTGCTAATAGCTAGATTACAATTTAAAAGTGGGTTAATATTAGCTAATTGAGTTATGATTATCTAAATAGCTATTTTAATCCCAAACTATACACATCTTACAAGAGCGGCATGCATGCGGATTTTAGAAAATAATGAAGATAATTATCTAAGTTGTTACCCTAGGCTTATAAAAATGACCTTGCTGCTGCCATATCTTGCTGGAATTTTGTTTCTGTCATGAACTTGAGTTATGCAATGTGGAGAACTGAAATCAGTTAGTGCTACATGTTTGACAGGGTCTTGCTAATTAACTTGTTATGTATTACATGTGATTCCTAAACTTGCTTCTTGAACTTGAACAAACATGTTCTTTCACCGGACAATTGAAGTGTTTTCGTTGATTTATTTTAGCCTTATATTCATGCTTGCCTGAATGTATTTCATTAACTGTCATTTTTGGTTAATTTATTACAGTACTTTTTTTTTTACAATTGTTATTGCATTTGACTAAGACAATAGCCTCTTGTTCAGTTTTGAGGATGGAGCAAGACATTGTGAAGTTCATTTGTGATCCTACTCAACAGCAACTAGAATTTCAGGCCATTCCAAATTCCTACCTAAGATTAGCAGCACACCGCATTGCACAGCATTATTACCTCCAGTCAGTTGCCATACAAGATAATAGTATGCCAGATGTATCTGGTTCTCGGATTTTGATGCAGAAAACTTCATTTAGTTGTCGAAGACCTCCAGTTCGTCTTGCAGATATTCCTGTCAATTTTCCGCAAGAAGATAATAATGCCATCCCGAAGGTTGCAATCAAGCAAAGGCCTCAGAAGCACTCACAAATTATGAGCAATGCAAATACTCAGTCCTATAAGACTAATCGTCAAAAAAGCGTAGAAGAAAGAAAAGAAGAGTATAACAGGGCACGTGCACGCATATTCAACAGCAATGATATGAGTAGCACAATTTCATATTCAAAGGATGAAGTAAAATTGCCAGATATCCTACAAGACTGCTCTATATCTGCGAGGTCAGATGAAAAAACTGCAATAGAAGGATCTGAAAAAAATCTTGGGAGGAGTTTTAGCGATTCTTCTTCAGGTAGTAGCATATTAAATAGAACTAAGATAGAGAAAGAGCCCATTGTTAGCAGACACAAAACAAACAATAGAGTAGCCATTTTTCGGGACCGCGAGGTGGATAGCAAGGATCCTGACTATGACAGAAGTTATGACAGGTGTGTTCACCTTTCATCATTCCTCTCACCTTTCATCATTCCTCTCAATAACCAAGAAAGTCATTGTCTATACTGCATATTGTCATCGAGAAAAGAGGATTTTTAAGAAATTTTCAGGTTCTCAAAATTATAACTTGCTGTTTTATTGAAGAAACAGTTTGTCAGATGGATTCCATGTGCCTTTTTTTCTTGGGTGTAGTATTTTATGTGGTTGCTATCTTTGAATCTAGTTCTTTTAACAAAGAAATATGGTAATTCTTCTAATTTGACATTGTTATACCAAATTGCAAGAATTGTTTAAAACTTGATTACCAGATAGCTTTACTTTTCCCCCTAAACTTTAAATTCTAGCAGCAGCTTGGTAGAACATAATTGTAACTTTTTAAAGACAATTTTATCAGTAATAATAATCATTTCAAATAAAGCTCGGATTAGTATGTACCAACAGGCGTTTATTGGTCCAATAATGGATAGTTACTGGACCATATAACTTGGTACTGATTAATATTTGCTTTATATTATTATTGTTTGGTGATATAAGGCTGTGTATGTCATTATAGCATCATATATACTAATGTTGTACCGGTCCAACAGTTTGTCAAGAACCGCAGTCAAATAGGCATTTTAAAAACCTTGGTTATGATAATGTACTTTATCCAATACTGGGTTGTTTATCCAATCACAAAATGACTTGCTAATATTCCAGATAAAGCTTTAATTTGTGAGCTCTATATTCATGTTGCATATTCTTGTATCCGCTGATCATTTGGTTTACTGTATCTACTTTCAGGTACATGCAAAGATTTGAACCTGGGTTTGGATTCAACAGTGGACCGGGCACCATACAGCCACTATATTCCCCTGCTGTTAATTACAATACTGAATTCCCACAACTTGGATCAGGTCATGGTGCTCAATTTCCTGTTGACCACCAACCTCAGCCTATTCCTCAGCATCTGCATGGACCTTGGTTATCGCCTTCAGCACCTAATGTGATCAACTATGGTCCTCCAGCAGGCATGATGCCAACATATAATTCCAATCATGTTCATGCTCATTCCACGACATCAGTTTACATGCACTCGTCTCAATATTCTGTGCCTCCATATCCTGGAATGTCTTTTGCTCATCCTAATGGACACATTCAATCTTTTGTGCAGGTTCTCTTCCTCTTTCCATCTTTGTCATTTCTTCCACACCTCATTATTTTCAATTTTATGCAATTTAATTGATAATTTACATATTTGTTTTTATCAATGCATGGCCTCTGATGATGTGAAATTATTCTCTCTATCCTGCTTGTGCAATTTTTTTAATACAATGTAGTTAGGGCATGTGTTCCCTACACATGCCACATAAGCTGTTATTATATCTTTTAATATTAGTGTTCTGTTATTGTGATACATAATGATATTGATACTCAATACATTGGTAACTTTATTTTAGAATAATTGATCCAGCAAAAAAAAAAAGAGAGAATGTCTTAGATAAAGAGCTCTATCTCATTAAAGGTGGATGTTTTAAGATTACAATGAAAGATTGATGTGTTTTGGTCATCATGTGGTCTCAATTTGTTATATCCCAGACGTGCAGACATTAGGTTCTCGGTGGATGATGTAGTTAATCTTGGCTATTCTTTAGTCAAGAGTATGGTGTCTGATTTTATTCTGAATTTTTTCATTAAAAAAATTAAATTTAAAAATCAGTCGGTTTCTTTCCCTCTAATGAAAAGACTGCTAAGACATTTGCTTGAACGTTGTAGCTGCTTTTGGATGCCAAGCTAAGTTATTTGTTTTCTTTTTCCCAAGCTCTTTGTCATCTGGAATCCCTTCTATGTAGATTTCATGTTTCTTTTGTCTAATGCTGCGTTTCTTTTTTGCAGACTCACCAGCAGCTACCTGACACGAGTTTTGGATTAGCCCGGCCCCGTTGAGGGGCCTGGGCATGCCTGCACCTGCCAGCAGGAGCTTTGAGTTCGATAATGTGATGATGCCACAGTTCCTGGCATCAGTGATTTGCTGGCAGGAAAATAGCAGGCAAAATGGACCGAGGATGGCCAGGACAGTGTGTCATAAGTCAAACTTAGCAGTTTCTGGCTTGCTCGGATTTGTTGATGCTTTCTGCATGTCAGATGATGAAAAAGCATGTAGTTTCCGATGTTCTCTACTCTTGCGCAGGCTACAGACAATCCGATTTGATGGCACTGAAACTGAACGGAAAGCAATCATATGGGATGTAATTAGCTCGTTAGGATGAGGGTTTGATGTCAACCAGATCTCTAAGATGATCGTCATGAATTTTTTCTGCAGAAGTACCATGACTGGCATCTCCCTTAGACAATCCTTACTTTTGGAGGAAGGATGCTCTTCATGTAGTGAAATTAAGTCAATTCAAAGTAGACACAACACAGTGTTCTGCTTATCAAGGTATGGTGTTTGATGACCAAGTTTTACCATTTTAACCCAGTATTTGTTCTGTCAAATATTTTATTGTATATCTTGGTTATATTGTTTGTCTGATGTTGTCATTGTGAGTTGTTTCCTTCTATTGTTATTGATTTATATCAACAGCACTGGGAAGGATACGGTTTTCTTTTCTCCAGTAATTTGATGCTATTGTGGATGTTTTTACGGATGCTGTGCTGAATACTTCAAACATGCTTTTTTTTCCTTTGCTGCCAGAATATGTACTGATAAGTTGTAGACAGAAATAGCCTTCTCATGTGGATATTCCATCTAGAGGATAATGTATGTAAGTAACCTTTCTAGATGTACATTTACTAATGTATTCGAGTAAATGTATGATGTTTATGTGACATGATATTGGAGAAGTTCTCAAATTTCAGTACTCTTTGGAACTGTCTATTTTCATGGGCTTGCTAATTATGTGATCTTTTGTGCAGGAATCAAATCGAGATGGCTGCCTCAACCAGAAAGGTCTTTGTTGCATCTGTGAGAGCTCACACCAGAAACCAGAAAGCAGCAAAATCCACTTCATTTCCTCTTCCTCAAGGTCAGCCATTCTTTCCATTGTTTTCTCAATTCCGGTGGTTATTCTGAAGATTTAGTTTGCAATTGTGTAGGACTTTGAGGTTTTTTCTGAAACAGTTTTCTTATTTAGGAGTTCTTTGAAAAAGAATTGTAGCATGTTGGATATTGTGTTGATCTGCTTTTTAGAAGGAAGATCAAAGGAACTAATATTGAAGATAAAAGCTATAAAAAAGTGATCTTTTAAAGGAAGAAACCAGAAAAGCTAATCTGGAGATTAAAAAAAGCACAAAAATTTTGTTCTTCTAGGAATATTTGATAGATATTGAGCAATATATATATACACACACACTGCTGCATTTTACTGGAACCTTGCTAGATGTGGCAAAGAGAACCACAGTTACTGTGCTTTCTTCCATCAGAGTTCAGTTATTGGGTACTTGTGGTCAAGGTTTGACTTACCGGTTCGAGCCGGTATGTCGACTGGCCGACAGCACGGCCTGTGCTGCTCCGTACCGGTGTACCGACACATGGTACATCAGTGTGTACCAATGTTTCGATGAGGAAGAAAGAGGTTGAAGAGGAAGGTCCAGTGGATGAATAGAGGAGGAAGAAGGGGAAAGGAAGAGGAAGAAAGAAAAGGAGAAGTGCAGCGATACGTGGGAAGCAGTGACAGCGTCGAAGGGAAGCAGTAGCATCACAATGGCACAGAGGCGGTGCTGCTGCAGCATCTCAATGGTGAAGAGGTAGCACTGTTGCAGCGTTGCAGCAGCGAAGCGACGAAGAGGCAGCGCTGCTGCAACGGCGAAGTGGCGAAGAGGCAGCGCACGCTGCAGCATCACAGCGGTGAATACACAGTGCCTTGGCTTCGTACGCGAGAAGAGCTCTAATATGTTTTTTTAAAGCTGAAATGGATTGGGGTCCACTACTTTTTATTTTTTATTATTTTAATGCAAATTGCCCGAAACGGGTTGGTCCGCACATCTGTCCATGCCTGGACAGGTATGTACCATCCAAACCATACCGTTTCAGGCAGTACAGCAATCCTTGCTTCTGGTAGTATTTGATGATCATTATTAGTGGGTCGTATGTTCTCAAGTAGGCAAGTTCAAATAGGTAAAATGGTAAAATCCATATTTATGGATTAAGTCATTCTGTTGCACCTGGCTAATGGGGTTAGTGCATGGTATGTTCATCCTAGTTCCTACAAGTTGATATAAGAGATATTCCCTTGTATATCCTCTTATATTTGATTGTTACATACTCGGAGGACAAAAGCATGTCTCACAAAACTTCTGCAAATTTACAAGTTAATTAGCTATTATAGTAGGCTAAGCTCAATTATAGAGGATGAGTTTTGATTTGGCCACGTTATTATTGGCTCGGTGGATGTTAAAGATGTGTATCATTGCACATCAATTATATGGAAGTTACAGGAAGAGTGCAGAACCACAAAAATAGAAGGAAAAAGGAAGTTTGAGATGGATATCTATCTATATCTTGTTCTTTTAGCATCTTCTTAGTCTTCTTCTAGTCACGTGATCTCTTTAGATTCATTTTATGTTTCGGTCTAGTATTATTTTTTGTAGAAGACTTAGAAAAAGAGTTTGATAATTTTTTTTTGTACTTCAAAAGTTTTTGGTCAGAGTTCAGTCATTAGAAGTTCATAACCATGTTAATTGGCCTATTTTGGCTTTTTAGATCAGTCTCAAACTTTCATCATGTTGGCCTATAGTTGCATGGTATGCTGTTGTCTGTCAACGGATTTCTAATTATACAGACAACGGATTTCTGCAAAAGGAGTTGTCTGTCAGCTCTTGACATTGGGTAGTATATGTATGGTAATAATCAGTGGTTTTCTAAAATTAAAAAAAATGTGCCTTATTAGAGCATAGATTTTGTCAAGAAGCCAATTGATGAATCTGAACAGAGTTCCTCAGCTCTTTGGCAATTGCTTTTACATATTTCCTTGATTATATAAAAAAGTGTCCATTGGTCAATCTCATTCATATGTGGTTGTCACTACTGACTAATACCCGAGTGTTTCTTAAATAACTGTGCTGTTTAGTGATTTTGTATTTTTGCTTAATTCAGACATTGCTTGTATTTTTATTACAGGCATTCATACAAATTTAGTGCATATAATAATCAGTCCTTTTAACTCACTTTCCTACATAAAGGGCAGTCGAAATGCTTCTCATTTGATTTGTGGTTTACTAGTTACTTCTGAATCTTTCTGGAATTTATCATTAAGAAACCTTAACTGTTGCAGGCATCTTTTTTATTTTTCTTTCTTTTTGTTCAGTATTTCTTTTGGTGCTTTCTACCTTTCAGTTCTTAAAAAAATTCTCAGTACTTTTGTTTCTGGGTTTAATAGGATGGTCCTATCAGGCAATTAAACCTCCAACATTAAGCAATCTGGATCTCCAAATGGGCCACCAGTGACATCTGGATCTCCAAATGAGCTCGAGGATAGCAGACATTTGGCTTACACAAAGTGAGGTCCCGATGGAAAAGACTAGTCATATCATCATTTTTCATTCAGGACTTTGATTCTCGCAAATATGATGTGTTCCCAAGTTCACAGGCAGCAACTGCTTCTCATATGCTTCCTTTATTCCATGTCTCTCAATGTCAGTGCCTTTCTTGACATTGCATGCCTTCTGCAGAACCTAACAAAAGAGTTAGGGTTTGTATTCTGTCTTATGATAGAGCCGGCAGTGGAGAGATTACCCTGACCTAAATGTTAGATAGTTTGGAACTTGCTGGTAGTTTGGAACTATTGAAGTGGATGGCCATTAAGAAAAGAGGTTACCTGGCCCTCTTGGCTGCCTGATGCATCTTAATTAGGTATATACCGATTGAATAAATTATATAAGGACATTTATGTCATTTTAGCTGCTGTAATGTTATTTTATGATTTGAATATATTCTCCATCATTGTGTTTGGTGGAAACTAGACTTTGGTTAAATGATAAATTGATAACACTGGAGTATTTACTTGTGCAATCATAAAATGTTGTCTCCTTGGGTTCTCATGTTTCCTGAGGTTTACAAGTTTCTATATCTGGTGGTTTTTTGTTGATAGATTTGTTTGAGAAGCATTTCTGAATGCATCTTACCTTTGTTTTGCCTCATCATTGCTTGCAGTTGTACCTTTCTCGGAAGTAGAACATAAGCACAAGGTTCCATTGTTACTTGTCCACATCCATTTTTGCCCACAACGTTGTTCTCTTTGGTTGGATGAGATTTGCAGATGGTGAGCTGATAATTGCTTCTGAGGGGCTTGCCAATTTCCCGCCACAGAGGGAGGTCCACTCAATTGCATGGGTCATGCTAGCCAAATCTTGTGTTCCCATGGTGCAGATGATGTTTACACCAAATGCCCTTTTCTCTGTGAGGACCTGCTGTGCCCATGGGGTGAGTCAGTTGATTTTGTTTGTTATTTTCGTAGCGATTCGAGAGCATTGACCTTGACATTGATTATGTGATAGTGACTTCGGATGAGGCAAGTTGTCCACAGCTCCCAAGATCATCAATTGCAGAATTATCACACCCTAAGCTGATCCATAGCAATGGGTGTGGGGCCTTTTACTATGATGCGATCCATGTCAACGTCTTACTAATGCGTTCAAGCATCAACATGTTCCCCCTTTGTAGATGGTGCATGTAATTCTTAGATTGACATCAGCAGAACTTAGCTGATATTCCCACCGTTGTCTTGTGTTAGTATCGTAATGAGCTGTTCTAGTGCTTTACTGTCGCTGTCACAGATTGTGCTTTCTTTAATCCGAAGTAGATGGTGAATTTAATTCTATTAATTGGAGACAATATGAACTTAGCCAAGATTTCACACACTCGTCTAATTATATAGTGGTGTGGGATGTGTGAGCCACTCTTTCTTAACTGTTGATGCTACGGCAAATGCGCTGGTCAATGAGTTTTGTAAAGCAAATATGGTTCCATGTATTCCAAGGCCAGGCTTCTTCATCCAATTGTTTGGCAAAGTTGCAGTTTCCCGGTCCTTCTATTTTCTCATAACAGCTGCCCCGTACCCCGTGAAAACGTCGCTATTAATTTGGACTTCAAAGACAGAGGACCCAAAAGAAAAGAAAAAGACAGCACCACCATCAGGTGGTGGCATGGGGATACAAGAGGCCAGGCGCATCAACCACCGAGGAACCAACAGGTACTTAACGTTATATTATCTGATTTTTTTGAGCCTTTCGGCGTAGCCATGTAACATAAGTAAAATACTAAATGAGGGTTGACGGCCATAAGCAAAGCACAAAATAGCAAACGTGGACTCATTCACAGGTTCAAAAATAAACCTCGACCCCGTGGGGTTTTTGTGGAACTCTTGAGCTGCGATCCTTGAATTTCTCCACTTCGCCTTTGCCAAAGAACCAGCAGCAGTCGCCTGGCTGGTACTTTAAATCGAGATGCCAAGTATATATGATGCACTCACTCCCCATGGTCCTCTCGTCACCTCCCTCAGGAATTCAATTAAGACTATATAGGAGGACGGGAGTGGCAAAGGCGAAGGCAAACACAAAAAATTCTCCTTATCCACAGCTTTGATGACTCTACAGGAACACCAACTAGTGAGACAGGCATACAGTAAGATGCTGGTCTAAGTTCATTGGTCCACATGTATCTTGGGGTATAGTCTTTTCTCGACGCCACTTTGACAAGTAATATGATCCCATGCCATGCTAGGTTGCTAATCTCTCACTTCACCACTGTCTGGACAAGTAAATAGATCTTGAACAAAACCTAAATAATAATAATGATACTAATACAAAGGAATTTGTCTGAACTGTTCCTCCGTGTTCCTCTAACAAATCATAGTTTAGACGAAGATAAAAAAAAAAAAAAATCGTAAATTAGATAAAACTTTGATAGTAGGACAGTGCATAATCAAGATCCAGACAAGAAAAGGAAAAAAAAAGTTTGGATTGCCTATACAGCCTGGGCTGCTTTTGCAAGACAAGAAGGATAAGAGAAAATAAATAAGAGTAGGCAGGGGAAAAAAAAAAGAAAAAAAAATCATCACTCTGTTCTTTGATTACTTTTACTTGATGGTTATCACCACCTCCAAGTAATGATTCAAACTACATGTCATACAGATGTGTATAATCAAGATCAGGGAATAAAAAATCAAAAAGAAAGGGAACAAGTTTGGATTGCATTTGCAACCTGGGCTGCTTTTGCATGACAAGAAAGATAAAGAGGAAATAAGAGGAAAAGGCAAAATGAAAGAAGAAAAAAAAGGGGAAAAAAATCATCATTCTTTGTTTGTTTATACTTTTCGTTTATGATTATCGGCAACTTTTTGATGGTCACAATCTTCTCTTTGTTTTAGTCATTCTATCATAGTTTATTAATGGAAATAACAATTCAATCTTAATTTGGTCACCACTATTGTCATGAATAATTAACTTATTATATTATTATAAATAAATCTGTATACAAAATATGTTGTGTCAGTTTTACTCATGCTTTATATAACATATAGAGGATTTCTAATAAGCTTGTGGAACTCATTTTGATTAATTTTTGTGACTATTTTAGTCATGTAAACGTAGATGGATATAATGTTTATGTATGTCAATATCTTTTAATTTTCTAGCTCTGTAGAATAGTGTGAAGTGTCATTCAATATAACACACTTGAGCTACGCAGGTGGCACATGATTGGATGGGCCTCTAGGGTATTGTTTAGAGTTGGTTAGTTGCTTTGTTATGTAGTAGTAGGATCTATTGGTTCTAACAAATTACCTTAAACATTTTGTCATACGATCGTTTAAAGCTTACCAAGTCTATTTTTATAATTTGCATTGTGTATCAATATTTGTTGAAATATCTACTTGTGAGATATCGAGTTAAATGATTCTTTTAATCTGTCTTTTCCTTTATAGATTCTTATGTGATCATAAAAGGTTTTCGGGACACTATCCATTTGTAGACAAATACACAAAGGTGTCGTACGACTTAAGAAATATGGTTAAGTTTATGACAATTGGTACCAAAGTGAGACATGCATACTTAAAAACACTTGGTATGCAAATATAGGGGACCTAGTGAGGTTGTATTAAGGGTGGCCAACACACGCAATCATTTAAAAGAAACTAGCGTAGAGACATACGTAAAGGAATCGCTTAGAGGAGCGAATATCCGTGATTGACATTCAAAGGAATGGTCAACCCTTTGCACGAGAGGCACCATGAGGTCAAGTAACTTAGGAAGAACGTATAGAACACAAATGTTGGAATGGTTGAGTTCAAGCTACGACTCGATGTTGGCAACCAAACTTAATAGTGTTAAAGGCAAGCGAGGGCACTTGGAAAAGGATGAGATCATATAAGGAGGGATGAGTTGCTCGGTGACTTAAAGAGTTATGTAAATCGCATAAAGGCAAAAGAAACTACTATATCGAAGAATTTGATACTCATATAAGAGCTTATATATAGACAATGGATTGTCCATGACAATCCCAAGGTGATCAAAACTCGATGCCATGGAGCATAAAAACTTTTTCTTCGATATGGGAATGATACGTCTGTAGGAGATTAAAGTGTGTAGTAGGTTCAACAAGTTGTTAGGCCTTAAGGGGGGCAATAAATGTTATATTAACAAAGAGTCATAATCTAGTAAGTGCATTTACGATGGCAGAACAGTCAACAGTTTGTTCAGCAAGGTGGAGTAGTCCAAGAGGATGGTGACCTTTGAAACTTTTAGAGATAAAGTCACTTCAACAAGACAGATATATAAGAGGGATAAGTCTCAATTCTCCAAAAGGAGAATCATATGCAACAGACCGTAGATGTTGAGTGGGGTACCCTAAGACGATAGTTCCATAAAGCTCAATGAACTAAGCAAGCGACGAGGAGTCATCACATGATCTCATATGAGGTAATACGTTGGTGGATATATTACGAGATCAAGTGAGGCGCTCCTTAGGTAACATTAAACGAATGCACACTTAGAGCTAATATGGAGATCGAATTCAATGAAGGGTTGACTCGTGGAATGGTGGGCACGAGGACCACCATCAACTCAATGTGAATAGAAGAGTGGAATAATTTGGGTAAAACTCGATAAAGTGTCCAAGACGTATAAAGGGAGTCGACATAAAAACCAAAAAATTGAGTAGAGGCACAAAGCATTTCTTGGTCAGAGGTCAAGGATATGAACTATTATAGAGGCAAGAGCAAGATCATATCGTTCCATAGGTCCCTTGTTCTGATGGAGCGAACTAATCTTGCATAGTTTTAAAGTCAAAGGGAGCTTCAAGGCCTATGCATCTTATCTCAACAAAATAGTTGATAAAGGGACGGAAGTAAAGGTGGGGTCAGAAAACCTTAGCATGGGGCAAGAGGATGTGAAGACGAGTACTCTTAAAGAATATGTTGCAATATTACCATTACCATTCGAGTTACTGCAAAAGAAGTTATATGCAATAGAGATTATGTTAGGGGTAAAAGCCCAAGATCTAGATAATGGCACATCAATTTCAGTGAAGTCAATGAAATTCGATAGTTATTGGGTAATAGACTATCCTAAAGTTGCACTTCGTTCATGTGTGACCCAAGAGCGAGTGGACGAAGATCGATTGTTAAAGGAGCAAACAGAATCAGAAGTGGCAAAGGCTTTGCGATGTGCTAACGGAGGTCACACATAGAGAGATTATAGTCCAAATTCATCCCACAAAGATCAAAATACATTAAAGATGTCATAAGAAGGCGACATGATACAATATATCATGATGGAATAGTTTTAAGGCAATACGATACACATAGAAGAAGTCCGGTGAGTGGCTTAATTATATAAAGGTGAACTTCACTTTAGTAAGCAACATAACAACAAGAAGGGTCATATATTCAAGAAGTGAATGACATGGTACCGTAAAAGCGGGTCTTTCATGTGTGTACTAAATTTTACATTTGATGAAAGCCTTGGTTATCATAGAAGTATGATTTGAGTGGCTGGAGAGTTGGGACTACTCTAAAGCTCATATTCGCTAGAGAGCCCAACAAGTCAAAGGAAATGGCTGAGCGAATGAATATTACTACCAATGATGCAAAGGAGAATAGAATCGACGCAAGCCCTACAACATGATACAGAGGTTATGCATGAGAGTTATAGTCTATTATTTTATCATCCAAGGGGAACTACTCAAAGAACACAAAGATGTTGAAACAAGTAGTCGAAAAGGGCAAGGAGGCAATGACGAGTCCAAAGGGACTTAGCTACCCAAAACCAAGCGTTAATTAGATAAAGGGGGACTTGGAAGAGTATCATAGTGCCACAAAAACAGATCTACCAATCACGAAGAAAGGGATACAAATACGAGGTGACAGATAGTAAAGCCATGAGCATAACAGCATCATGATATCGTAAAGGTAGGACTTTCGTGGAGTCATTGATCCTTTGCTCTCATGGAAGGAGAGCGCATGATTGTAAAAGAGGGCTAAGGAGGTAAAAACTTTAAGTACCGACAGGATAGAAGGGCAAAGGTTATGGAACTTCATAAGACCAATATTGACAAGCTTCTCATCAAAATAACTAAAAATGAGGAACTTTTGGTTGATACAATATTACTTGACTAAAGAATGGAATAAATAGTATGTGATCTTGTACATTTTCTAATCAGAGTAAGTGATAGAAATGATAGAGAAGATGATATAATCCTAGAGATGACCAAAACAATAGGAGATTTTCTTTAAGCCGGGGTAAAATTTTACTCTTTTCGGGCAAAACTTCTTATATTTTAAAAGTTCAATGGCAATAAGGAGGTGAATCATAGTAGTTAACACAATGCAAGGAATATAAATACCTTGGGTGCTTTAGAAATATGAGCAAAAGATAAGCAAAGTTAGTAATTAGCTTGATGCATGAAGTATAACCCTCGAGAAGGTGAGTGAAGTCAAGTAACCTTTGTCTTCTTAACTCTTATAAGAATGGGTAAACATCAAATATCTCAATTAACTTATTTATCTAACAAGGAAGCTTTACACATATTCAAAGACCCTTCATAGAGACTTGTGGAAGATAATAATTGTCAAATCTTCACCAATGGTGATTATATCTATTGAGAGTCGATTGTCTATTTAATTTCCCAATAAAATACTAATCGAAAGCAGAAGTAATGCTAACCTACTTGATGTGACAACTAAGCAAAAGAAAAATCAATCAATAAATTTTACAAGGCGATGCTAGTTAAAGCTCTAATAGGCATCCACCTAGCTCAAGCGACATGAGATGCTTGAGAGATTGATGCATAACAATGAAGGTCTTTTCCTTCATCTAAGGGATATGTAGGAACAAATAAAAAACAACACAATTTGATTGACCCCACACCAGAGTCTGAGTTACTAACAAGTTGAAGCAATGTTGGTGGATTAAAATTTGACCCTACAATGATAATGGAGAGCAATTGAAAGCCAAGAGAGATGCATTATAGCTATTACGATAAGATGTCATTAACGTCTTGGTTAGCTTGATGTGGTCCAGACCCATATGCGTAAGGTTGTCCAAGATGGCTTTAGGGTGAAAACGTCATGCTCTTGAGGTGCCACATATACAAAGATCGAAATCGAGAGAGATTTCTTGACTCGATCCCTTTGACACCCAAGTCAGTGATATAAGATAGGTGACCGTAGACGCGAGTGATTAAAGAGTGATGTCCCCATTTTATTATGTTGAAAATAAGCTTTTATACCTGGTTGTAAAGGGACATAATAGTCTAGGACATATTGTATGGGAATGTAGCCTCTAACCACCTCTACCAATCTTCTCTTGACATTTTATCCACATGGGTGACAAGGGAGGATAGCCTACAACCACCTGCCTTGGACCCTTGTCCACGTGGGCAAACAAATGGAGGGTAGCCTTCATCTTCTTATTCTAGTTTAGATACCACGTGGAGGCTACGTGTCGAATAATGATTGGCTAACGATGTTTTCCCTCGCAACTAAAGTAGAAGATTAAAGATTCAACAAAGACAAAGAGATGCAACATCTACAAAGACTTCGACAAGAACACTGAAAGAATAAGTGAAGAAGAATGTCATGGACAAATATATACATAAGATGTTTGATATAATATTTGTGTATATTCGTAAATTTCGATTTTGTTCAACGGCTTATAGTAGGCTTAGTAACCCCATTTTAATTGGCTTTTGTGACCATTTTATCCTATAAAATCATCCAAATAACTAGTACAATGCAAGTTATATGAAATCATCACGTAGATGTAAAATTACCCAAAACTAGATTATCCAAATAATCATTTTGGAGGTTTTCTAACTCCGTAGAGTGGTGCAAAGTATTAACTAGTACAATACACTAGAGCTACCATGTGACACATGATTAGATAGACCATTGGGGTATTATCTAGAGTTGTTCACTATCTTATGTTGTAGTAGCATCATGTGAGCACTTATAAGGACTTTTGATCTCAGCGAACCATCTTGGACCTTGTGCCGTGCGATCATTCAGAGCTTACGAAGTTTATATTTATAATTTATATTATCTATCAAGTATTTTGCTAAAATGTGTGCTTGTGAAATCGTGAGTTAAACATTTCTTCTAATTTGTTTCTATTTTGAATGTCTTTATGGGATCATAAAAGGTTTCAGGGAGACTAACCCTTTACGGATGAACACGTAAGGATATTGTACAACTTAAACAAAACTAACTAAATCCGTAAGATTTAATTAAAAATATATTTAAAATAAATTATGAATATAATAATATCAAAATATATGAAAAATAAAAATCAGGGTTTATAAGGGAAAAGACAGAAACTTCAGTGTCTCTAAGGAGACGTACGGATGTGTTGCATGATACAGCAATCCTGAATCTAAATTTTTCTATGGCAAGCTTAACCAAGTAACGTCTTGAAATGTTTAGGTAAAGTTGAACTCATAAATAACAATGCAACTATTTTTCCTTGCGCCAAAAATAAATGAAAATGTTATCAGGAAGTATGACAAAGAACAAAAAAAAGGAAGTGAAAGTTAGAAGATTGACACCCAACACCACTCTCAACTGAATAAACTTAGAATCACTTGAATACCTGAATCAATGTCAGCAACACATTTAAACTGCTGCAGAAACATCAAGATTTGTCGATCCTGTATTCAAGACTCTTGCGCATTATCTGGCCTACTGTATCAACTTATTGGATGTGTTGTTATTAATTTTTCAGCTTACTAAAATTATTCACAGCGTTTAGCATCACATTGAGATTAAAAAAAAATTACCATATTAATTTGCGCTAAATTTTTGAAAACTAATCCATTGACTTGTTCTATTCTTCTATATCAAACACAAAAAGAAAAGGCAGAGCAAATGACTGAAAATATGAACACGGAGAAGCTAGTTTCTCGTGATTCAGTTAGGTAATACCGCAGATAGGATTCAACATCTGAACAAGATTTCAGATTGCTACCAAAAGCTCTTCTGACAAAACTGATACAGTCAGTATATGATACAGAAGTAGGATCAAACTAAAGATAAAGAGAAGAGACTTAATTCACTTAAATTAAGAACTTATGATTAAATAAGGATTGGAATTTTAAGGAAGAAAATATCCTACTATCCTTCCCTCTCAAGCAGATGGTGACGGGGAAGGAAGAGATGTGGACAACAAGAGATGAAGTGCGTCACGCTAGTTTAATCTCATATCAAAAGTGGGAGGATACTTTAATTGGTTTATAGGGGCTTGATAGTATACAATCAATTTGGGCTCAAGCCGTTTTGCTCATGTGATTCTAGATCTATCAAGTAAATGAGTCAATTATCTCATCAAGTTGATTTCATTACAATTATATATAAGTTACCTTAGTTTAGTCCCATAATAGTCATCTCTGATGGGATGATTTAATCATTAACTTCGTTATCAAAATATTTAAAATGATAGATTAACATATCCTTTGATGATTGGATCTGATTCATTAGGTTTATTGAGCCTAAACTACTAGATCAAAATATTTAAATTTGGGTTAGCGATACCATACCCATTAGACCTTTATAAATAAATTTAATATTTTATCAACAACCAAACTGAAAGAATAAATGCACATCCAAACTAAGTCGAAAAGGGCTATTCATCCAAGACTAAATGCACATCGTAGCTTGAAGCCACAACACCGCAAGTTTAGTCCATGCGAAGAGACTTGAATTGTTAAAAATGTAAGTGACGCGAGATTGGGCAGGTAAATGATCCTACATAAGCAAAGAGCCTGACAAAGCACCAACGCAAAAGAAAACTCGGATTAGAGAATCGACGGATCGAAGACAGAGCAGAAGCTTTACCGATACCCAAATCCAAGAAACCCAGGACAAGATCCAGAGAAACTATGAAGAAAAGAATGAACAAGAAGGCAACATAACAGTTGGGGTTAGAGAATCGATGGATCGAATACCGAGCAGAAACGTCGCCGAGATTGCTCCGTGGTGCAATTGATCGTTCAAGAACGAGGATGCCTGAGCGGATGGCTGAGAGACGTAGAAGGATTCTGAGCGATCGAGGGCGGAAAGCCGAAAGCGAGCAAAGAACAAGCCCTAATCTACACAAGTGGAGGAGGAAGAGGAGGAGGAGGAGGAGGAATGCCATCGCCCGAAACCGTCGGGGATGGGATTGGTGAGCGAGAGCGAGAAAGCGGGCCTTTTATAGCTACGGTTGCGAGCGGGGCTGTTACGATCCCAACGGCGAAGAGCTTATTTGAGACGCGGCGATCTCCGTGCAGTCTATCCGTTATAAACCATATTGGCGAGATGACGTAACAGCAAATCGGGTTCTATTTATAGAACCCCGTGACAAAGTAGCCCACCGAGTCGGAACATACCACTATTTCCGTTACGGAATATATCGGTTATGAACGATAACAACACCTTCGCATCAATGTTATTTCTCCATGTATACTGTGAATTGGATTCATCCTTTTTCGATTGCTGAAATATAATTCAGCCGTTACCAATATAACTCGAGAATTGAAAGCACAAAATGTCTAAAGATATTGCTCAACAAGTAAATATAAATTGCATGAAAACTTTCACGGGAACACAGAACACTGCAACATCAGCAACAGTCCTGAGATTACGAAAACAAGTGCAAGAATCCGTCTTGGTGGCGACAAGGCGCTAACTGTGATCCATTTCAAGCGTATCCAAGGAAACGATGCTGATGCGATCGATGCAGTAGTCGATCGACGCACGGTCGATGTAGTTCATCTTCTTTATGAGTGTGGATGATGCAATCTGATCTTGGATAGGAGACACAGCCATCTGTGTTTCATCAAGGAAGGATCCGTCGGGGGACTGATCAACATCACCGGGCACCATCTGAGCAGCATAGGTAGATCATGCCCCAGCTCGGCAGGAGTACGGCAGATCTACTCCGGCAGTCTCGGCTGCATCGGGAATGTAGGTGTCGTCTGGAGCATCAAGTTCATGTTCCTTCGCCTCCGGGTCAATGAGCTCCACCTCGTAGACTGCCGTAGCAGACGCCCTGAAGCGGTTGGATATCTTCAGGGTTGATGCATTTTGAGATAGACACTAAATATGTAAGAAGACAAAGCAAACAGCAAGTACATGAATATGGGCAGCAGCTAAATATGTAAGAAGACAAAACAAACAGCAAGTACATGAATATGGGCTTGAATATTGTTTCTGGATTTGCATTGATAATTCATATAAATTTTGTCTTTTAGATGATGGATGGTAAGGTTGGCTGAGAAGGGTAAATTAGCAGCTACATTCCCTTTATTTATCCCGCAGTATAAGACAACAAAACCATACGGAAATCCAGAATACGGTGGCCATTGTCAATAGTTATGTCCCAGCAACTAATAACAGTGCGACGTTAAAATTTATACATCAAGTCAAGCCTCTCGAGTCTCAACCTTTTAGTTCTCAAAAACCAGGAAGCCTCGCGTAAGATGAATACGAGAGAACTTGCTAAGCATTTCAAGAACAAGATTTGCTAGCTTGTTTCTTCAGTATTATAACTGCTGGACAGGCTTCATAATATGAAATGCACGATCATTTCAACCAGCAACCAAACTGCTTCCTAGAGTAAAAATGCATTTAGAACAAGTATAGCTCCAAAGAAAAATAATTATAACTAGAAACGCTTTATGGATGAAAGGTGAATGAGTTGATAAATTTTGAAGTATCCTAATTATATTTAAATCAGTTAATAAAATTCTGATTAAATTGAGACTCAATAATGATTAAAGTATATATATATATATATATATATATATATATATATATATATATATATATATATAAAAGAATTAAAATTAGGGGAATGCATATGAAAATAACGAATAACTGACCGTATCTGTAATTTTGGCCTACGCTCGTTACGGCAGCAATGGGTCCCGCACACGGTCCAACGTGACGCTCATCTCTGCAGCTATCACACGGGTGGAAACTTGGGTAGACGGGGTTCCCGGACAAAGGAGTAGGCGAAGCACCGCCCCATCTTGTTTCAGTCGGCTGGCTTTTGTCTTGTAAGGTTAAACCCTTAAAAGAGGCGGAGGAGAAGCCAGTGCTTGGGTCTCGAGAGCGAGATGGTGGTCGTCGCTGCTCTCCAGTTCGCCTGCTCCGACTCGGTCTCGGAGAACGTCGATACCGCTGAGAGGTAGCCCCTTCAATCAATCACGTTGTCCAAGCTCCTTCTTTGAACCAGATCCCGTCTCTCTCTTCTTTTGCTTTTATTCACATCCATCCACCGCAAGAAAATTTTCCTTCGTTTCTGATGAAAGATAAAGAAAATAAATCGTTTTGCCCCATTCGATTTCTTAATCTCCGCAAACTCTGTGATGCCAAAGTCGGTGGGAGTGATCAGGAAGTGATCTTCTTACGTAGGAATTGTTGGTTGTTAGTGAAAAAAAGCATAATTAGACTCCGAAATTTTTGCTTTCTCTTTAGTTTGTCTTAGTGTAGACAGATTACTTGTGGGTCGAATTAAGATTTATAGAAACATCTGCAGTCCATTACAGTCAGTTGATATTGCGAGCATTAGACTGTTGCTCTAGCAGTTACTTGTGGTTGTAAGATTGACTTCCGTCGGAATCTGATGATGTTGAATTCTCTGGTTCTGTTGGTGATGAGAACTTGAAGCGAAAGATTCTTATTATATTAGTTTTTGAGTCAAAAGAATAATATTGAAGTCATTGGGCTTTGATCGATAGGATTCTAGCTCTCGAGTCCTTCATAATAGTTTTGGTAGTACAAGAATAACAGCCACAACAAACTGTGATGTCCCGACAATAATAATTTAGGTAGCATGCCATTGATATGAAACATCAATTTGAACACATTCCATTGGTTTTTGTATGCAAAAACCTTTGATCGCTTATGTCTTAGTTGTTAGGACCAGAACTTTTTCATCGAAAAAGACTTTTTGGTTGTTGCTATATGATTTATATATTTCTTGTAATACTCAATATGATAAATTCCTAAACACTTTTCTTTTTTGCAGGTTAGTAAGAGCTGCTCATAAGAAGGGGGCAAACATTGTTCTCATTCAGGTACACAATCTCACATATTTCGCTTATAGTTGGTGGTCGAAATAGTCGGTGATTGAACACCGAGACAGCCTCCTATCTTATCAAAATTATTTAGACAAAATGTGTAATCATGTGCGTGGAGCTTAGTGACTGTTTTGGTGTGATTGCTTAATTTTCATTCTAATGACATTCTAGCTCAACTCTAAGGTGGATGATTTATTACAACTCTTGATGTGTAAAGTTGTTGCTCATTCCATCTTAAGGGATTTATTTTTTCACTAATTCAACTATGAAAGAAAAATCTTTCTTGTACTGAGGATGCTAGGCATAAAGCACTCATTGGTAATTATAATAACTATACGGTGTTATGCCCTTCTGTTTTGATGAGTGTTATCTTCACTGCTACACTTTCATGCTTTGTTCAAGAAACAATGAAAAATCACTTATTGGGATGCACATATACTACAGGATGAGCCAAAAAATATATCTGACATGCCTCATTGTGTTCCTCAGAATTGTCCAATAAGTTAATAAAGTAAGAATTCTCACTAAAATTATTAATTGGAGGGTGAAGCCTCCCTTTTTAGAATTATATTCTCTACTTACCTGCACAGTTATGCTTCCCATGATACTCACTGATTCTAGAAGAGTCATAATTCATTTGATGTGCCCATGAGAGAGATTCTAGCATATATATATATATACTGCTGACTTTCACATTTACAGCAGCACTTACTACAGTATTTTCTGTGTTTGTTAAGGTTCCTACAGGTGGTTTGTATCTAATTTGGTTTTCTTCTACCCGGTTACATTTTTCAGGAACTATTTGAGGGTTATTATTTCTGTCAAGCCCAACGAGCAGATTTCTTTCAACATGCTAAGCCATACAAAGAGCATCCTACAATTTTAAGGTGACCGCAAACTCTATCAGGAAACTCAAGCCTCTTGCATTGACATGTGGACAAATGAAAAGAATTGCAATATAATATTTTGCAGGATGCAGAAACTTGCTAAGGAGTTAGGTGTTGTAATACCTGTGAGTTTCTTTGAAGAGGCAAATAATGCTCATTATAATTCAGTAGCAATTATTGATGCAGATGGGACGGACCTTGGTTTATACAGGAAATCACATATTCCAGATGGACCAGGCATGAATTATCTTATTGATGAATTTTTAATTTTTGACTTGAGAATAATGAATTTTTAATAAATAATTATCAATATCACTATATTGGACCAACCTACTTTTCATCTTTTCTTAATAATGAATTTTTAATTTTTGTTTAGGCTACCAAGAAAAATTTTATTTCAACCCAGGAGACACTGGCTTCAAGGTATGACATAAGTTCTTAGGTTTGTGCAAAAAAAATTTGTTGGATGTTAGCAAATGTGATGCATAATTTCTCTGTGTAACTCGTATGGATACTTGACAAATTGACCTTTTCTTTGGTGTGTCTGGAATTAGGTATTCACAACCAAGTTTGCAAGGATTGGAGTTGGTAAGTAAATTGCTCATCAATAACCACAAGTGGTTTGTGTTGTTGGATATGCATATCTTTGCATCTTTGTGTCAAGCATGATAGTTGTTACATTAGCTAGCCTGACAAATGTTTCTCAAGTGTCCTCAATTTAGAGAATTCATTCCTTGTCTTGGCAGCAATTTGCTGGGATCAGTGGTTTCCTGAAGCTGCTAGAGCTATGGCACTTCAGGGAGCTGAAATATTATTTTACCCTACTGCTATCGGATCAGAACCCCAAGATGAAGGGCTTGACTCTCGTGAACACTGGAAACGAGTAATGCAAGGACATGCTGGTGCTAATTTGGTAACATGATATCATAGATCTTGATTGACTTTTTAATAGGAACTTCAATGCAGAATCATCAGAGATATTTTTCCTCTGCTAGTCATTACCGTAATGTAATTTTGATGATGCAGGTCCCACTTGTAGCTTCTAACCGAATCGGAAAGGAGACGATCGAAACAGAACATGGAAACAGCACGATCACATTTTATGGCAATTCTTTCATAGCAGGTACCAAGCCTACTAGATGCTCTCTTGAGTGTTAAGCCTTTTCATGCTAATGGTATGATGTTTTGTTGTCACAGCACTAAACATAATGATTGTTGTGAAAACAGGACCAACTGGAGAACTGGTGGCACTTGCAAATGACAAGGATGAGGAGATTTTGGTTGCAGAGTTTGACTTGGATAAAATTAAAGCTCAGAGGCTCAGCTGGGGGATTTTTCGAGATCGGCGTCCAGACCTGTACAAGGTATTGTTAACCCTCGATGGTGCCAAATGATATCCATGACTAGAAGATTTTCCAAATCGAGTTTTCCGTGGATTGCTTGTTACAGAGGTTAATGTATCACTGCCATAAATCCTCATTACAAAAATGACCAAGTCATGTGTTGTATCAAATACTTCTCATTCAACTCACTTCTCTTGCTTGTGCTTAGAGATCTAATAATCAACGATGATATATTGGGAATATTGATAAGGACTTCAAAGCATGATTTGTCTTACTAGTCCGTATCAAGATACCGATCGATTATTGGTATCGACACATGATATAGTGGGATGTATCGACAGACCAGTATATATCGTCCATATCGGTCTTATATTGGATCGGTATATATCATCCATACTGAATGGTATGTTGTAGTATGATGAAACTTGCTTTGAATTCATCAATAATGTTAGATTTAACATTTTTATTCTTTTTCTTTCACCGGACTGGTGACTGTCTTTTTAGTTCATTTTTGAGCCAAGTACCCCCATCTTTTTCCTTGCTTTTTGCTTGTGTGCTATTTATTTCATCCTCAAATGCACTTTGTTGGCTTCCCTGTTCTATTACCTATCTCTACATTGTGTCTTGGGTTATATGAAGTATTGAACCTAATCAATATGCTCTTCTTGTCGTCCCTGCCATATTACCTATCTCTACGTTGGGTCTTCAGTAATGAAGTATTTAACCTAATCAAAAGTAGGACATGTTTGCTTTCCAGACTGCATAATCTTCTTACATTTGCAATGTGTTTGAACCGAGGATTTTATTTTACTGGCATTCTCAACACTAAATCCATTGCAACCTGACATTTGTTAGTCTCCTGTCATTTGATACCGGAAACACTACACAGAAAGGAACATATGAGCTTAGCATGAGGGAGAAGACCAAACACTTATAACTGTTTCACCCCCTTTCTGACCAAATCGCACAAGATTTATGAACGTTTAGAACAAAGTAATCTTTCAATGGGGCGAAGAAACCCAGAACTCATATCAACCTATAGTGTCATAGGAGCATCAGAATTCTCATAACAAGTGACTAATCCCTTTTTCCTTTGCCAGAGTGGGTCTCCTCTGTTCTCTCCCCTCCCTCTACTAATTTATCTTCTTCTTCTTTTTGTTGCTCGGCCACGTCTTTATTATTTGGATGGGCTAACTGCAGCAAAAGCCGGCCATTTTCCCTGGTGGCTTGCAAGCATGTGGGCAGTTTGATCTTTTTGAGGACAAGCCTTCCGTCTTCCTTGAACGATTTAAGGTAGACCCAGGGCTTCACCCCTCCTCTCCCAATGGTAGATATCGGTGGCGGGAATCCTTCTCTGCTTGTGAACCCTATATCTGAATGGCTTCTCGTGTACAGTTTCTGCCCATTATGCGTGCGTGATCGTGTCACCATCTCCCTATTCTGCTTCTTCCATCTCCGACTTCCTTTGCTGGCCTCCTCGACATCACGCGACATCCCAACGCCGTCTCCCTCGGCGCGGAGGGCCTCGGAGATCTTAGCAGACAGGCCATCATCGTCTCCGGGTCGTCCATGGTTGCCATCATGGGGCGACGAAGTCCAAGGAAGCAGGCTGGCGGTGGACGGTCGGGGTCTTTCTCCGAGTGGAATTTCGCCCAACAGCTTGATGGCGGGCGACATGGAGTCTGCGGATCTCATCCCATCCCATGACAAGGATCGCCTCAGCATCAGTCCTTGCGGCAATGGCTGTTCTAAGATCTGCCTCAGTTCAGCCCACGGATCCATTCGATGTCGTGTGGCCGAAGACAAAGAGGGGCAAGAAAAGAGAGGGTGGTGTCGATTAAAAAGGAAGGTTGGTAAAGGATTCTTCGATGACAACTTCTCACCCTGGCAACGGCCTTGCACGTCCCCTCGATCCTCTATAATTTAGGAAAAATATAAATTAAGAATAATATGCCTTTTCCACGTCATTCTGATCTATCGAAAACATAATTATTCTCTCTCTCTCTCTCTCGATCGACATTTGCTTAGTGTTAGAATCTGCAGCTTAGATAGAACTTATTCTTGGAATATATTCTTACCAAGCTTGCTTCTCATTCACTTGAGAAGGACGAGTGGAATATATGTTAATTCAAATACTATTCATACAAACGATCAAACACCACTCGGATAACACTCCTCTTCACCAGCCACTTTCGATCGAGATACATTGTGAGAGGCGGCTACTAATAATATAAATCATGTAAGAGCAGCAACAGCGAGAACGCAACAGCTGTGAGGATGACGGGGAGTGGTAAGCGGTAGCTGCTCGCATCGTTTCTGTTGCGGGGTTTATCGTTCCTCGGGTGATCTGCCGCGCCTTGAAGATTCGGAGTCGCTGATCCATAGCCCGAACCGGAACTGGTGCTGCTGTCCGTGTTCCCACCGTCGGTGCCGCCCGTCGAACTGCCGTGCCCTCCGCCTCGGCCGCCGGATGACGCGCCACCTGTCACTTTTTCTACTGCTGCTGCTGTTGTGTTGGTCGCTGCAGCTGCTTCCTGTATGCGTGCTGGAAAAGCATTGTGGTTGCGCCAAAGCAATCGTGCCAAAAAGAAATAGGAGACAAAGGGAGGCGAATACCTAATCCCCTGGTGTCGAGTGAGTGCACCATACGTAGGAGGAGGAGGAAGAAGAAGAGCAGGAGGAGTTGATTAGATCTCTTCATGTCTGCCACCACCCGAAGCCAAACACAGTTCATCTCTCTCTCTCTTCCCCCCTCTAATACCCCAAGAAGGCATAAAAGATGACGACCGCAGAAGGTTCCTCCTCCCACTGCGAGCTTCCTTTTCACCAATTGGGGGTGGGGCTCAGCCAATCATCCCACTCCACGTGGAATATTCCTCCGTCCGAAAAGATGCCCGTTTTGGTCCTCCCAACATAACAATTCTCGCGCATGCCACGACATGTGGGGTCGTTGCTGAGATCCTTTGTGTGGGAAAGCGCCGCTCGGCACCAACGACGACGAGGGCAACCGCCTTGCATGCACCAATCAACTCACGACCCCAGAAGCGGCGCGACGAGCATCTTCGTCTTGCGGGCATGCCGACCCCTGAGTCGTGGCTTGAAGCGTCAAGACGCGGAGATCGGTGAGGAGCGTGTAACGTCTCCAACTGCTCCTCGTACCGGCAGGCAACGGCATGTGCGAGTTCAAACAGTGGGCCTCGTCCCTCATCTCTCCCAAACACACTTGTTCGTTAGCCCAACGTCATGCTCGAGGCCACAGGAAGAGGACGAAGGGAAGGCTCTCGTCTCCGGTGTGCGTGGAGGGGATGGATGTGCAGTACTCGTGCGTGGTAGCGCCTCACATGTTTGTGCCAGAAAGAGGACGGCAACAAAATGTAACGCCAAGTCAAGTCAACTTAATTAATACTTAATTAATTACTTAGCCATTGTAAACATTTAATTAGAATGAAAGATAAATCTTAAGCTATTTATTAGAAGCATTAATTGGGCATGAATTCTGTATCGTAGAGAGAGTTTATAATATTAAGTAGTCTAAAAGTGTGTAAGTATATCATAACATTAAAAAAGTGTGTTTAATGCTAACACTTGTAGCATCGGAATGAGTCAAATGGTTAGCAAACCACAAGGAATTGGCAATCGTCGATAGAATTTGATGTACTGGTCCAGATTTATTGGAATTGACGTAAGCTAGTCTAAATTCAGGTGCCAAATTAAGATTCTACAAAAAGACACATAACAGGCAAACAATTCTCCTAATAATGCTAAGGAGTTGAGGAATTCTACATTTGCAGCTGTAAGAGACAGGCATTCCTCCTGGAGAAGATAGGCTCGGTCTTTGTTCTCATCACTCTTTAAGCTCATACTATCTGAATTCCACATCACTTGCACCACCACGACTAGTGTTTGCTTTTCCCAACAACCAAATCCTGCAACGTATGTAGACGTCCGAGTTCCTGAAGGTGGATCTGCAAGCATCCAAGTGCAAAAAGGAAACCCAGAGAGAGATGACCACTGTCCCGCCGGGGTATCGTTTCTACCCAACCGAAGAAGAATTGATTGGCTTCTATCTCCAGAACAAGCTGGAGAACAGAAGAGAGGACATGGAGCAGGTCATTCCTGTGGCTGATATGTATTGTTTCGATCCATGGCAGCTTCCTCGTGAGCACATCTCTCTCTCTCTCTCTCTCTCTCTCTCTCTCTGTCTCTCTCTTTCGTTTACATGTAGCTCCGTTCTAAGAACGGCTCGATCGGTCGTCGTTGACATATACGGATACGAACAGCGATGTCAGGAGAGCCGTGCAGAGGAGACGGAGAGCAATGGTTCTTCTTCTGTCCGAGGCAGGAGCGAGAGGCGCGGGGAGGGCGGCCGACGCGCACCACGCCGTCGGGATACTGGAAGGCGACGGGGTCCCCGAGCCTCGTGTACTCGTCCGCCAACCGAGTCATGGGCGTGAAGAGGACCATGGTGTTCCACCAAGGGAGAGCTCCCGTGGGAACCAAGACTAAGTGGAAGATGAACGAGTATAGAGCGGTGGAGGAAGGTGGGAGCAGCATTATTGCAAGTTTGGCTCCACAGGTACTTGTCACGTAGCACACACTAAGCATCTGCATATATCCTTCTCTTACGCTTCTTTCGCAGCCTCGCAGCGAGTATAGCTTGTGTCGCGTGTACACCAAATCAGGGTGCATAAGATCATTCGATCGACGTCCTTCTTCTTCTTCTTCTTCTTCTGCTGCTGCTGCTGCTGCAACTAATATCGATGCACAAAGAACGCCCGAGGTGCTGCCATCTCTTTGTGTTCCTGCTTCAGCAAACAGGCCTCCATCTTATGGCGATAGCTCTCGCCGTTCCGAGGGTCAACGAGGAGAGGATGACCTGTGGTTGATCACCGACGACGAATGCTACTCGTTGCAGGACTGGTTCTGAAGATTCACAGCTAAATGTTCTTCATGAATCATAGCACTGTGGATTAAGCAGCCTTAGCTTACTTTATTTAGAATATTAATATCCAAGAAGAGAGAGAGAGAGACGAGCAACACTGTGGGGAGACAGCGACTTCACCTGGCTTTAACACTTATTTTCTATTGGATTATCAGAAGAAACTTTTTCTCATCGTAGTTTTCAGTTGAATTCAACAACCACTCTTCGAGTGTTTGGAGGAGGAAGAGAATCTACCACCAAATTACACTGCATATCAAGCATTATTATACATCTGGTGCTTGTGAGGTAAACTCAGGTTAACCTTTCAAATCCGACATATATGAGATTGCCTGTGTGATAGGGCAAATAATTTATCTGACGGAAGTCACATTGAGGGTTGGAAATTTTATCTATTATTAGTCAAGAATTCAAATCCTCATCCCATAAACTTTCTACTAATGTTTTCACAAAATTTAGATTATTTCTAAATAGTATGTTTCACAATGAAGCAAAATAAAAAATCTTGATTAATTAAGCCAATCAATTTGATCTTCATTAGGGTTGTGAAGGGTTTTCATTTTTTTTATTCATACTTTTTATATAACAATGGATATATATGTATACATATATCTATATACATGTATATACATGTATGTGTATATGTTTATGTATATGTATACATATAAGAATAAGAATACAGATACATACCATCAAACTAAATGTTTGAAACGTATGAAATATTATATTTTGTCACATCACATCACTCCAAAATAATTTGATTCTAAATGTCTCCAACGAAAGTGAGATCTTACTATATTTTCCTCCTATTGCAATGGATATTTTGTGCTACTTGTGGACTCGGTTGTTGGTGGTGAAGGATATGGTGTGAATGTGGTCTCAATTTGGTTGGGAGCATCCAACGGGTAGAAGGAAGTGTTGTCAATGTCAAGCCCTTCCTCTTGCGAGGAAAACTGCATTCCCTGATGATTACGATCTTTCCTGTAAAAGCTTATCGGTGGCGCTGTTTTAAGGGTGTATTTAGAAATATATTTGAAATATGAGAGGAAAACTCAATGCACTGATGATTACGATCTTGTTTTAAGGGTGTACTTAGAAATATATATTGATGGTTCGATACATATTTTAAATGTGAATTATTATTTGAAAATATTTAAATGTTGATATTACCTCATTATAGCATTAACATCTCAGAATTTATGAGCTTGCACGAGTGTTTCGGCTAATCTATCATATTTATTGGTACAATATTGATCGATTAATTTTTATCCTTGTAGTTTAATTAATTTGTTTCCTTTTGTGGGTACATCTACCAACCCTTTCCGAGCAAAATTATCTATTCCAGTTAAATCTAATAAGTACCTTATATTAATTAGAATTGAGTAGTTTTAGGGTTTGAATATATAATTCTTTTATTTATCACTATGTGTATTATTTAGGTAAAATGTTATAATTTATTATCATTTAGGTAAAATGTTATAATACCATGGCTTCTACACCTAATTTATAACCAAGGAGCTTCTTTGGACATTCATCGATTGGAGCTAAAAATCCAAAATTACAAATACAAGATGATAATAATGCTTGATATTATTCGAAAAACTAAAAGAGAATCATTTACATGAAGCAAAACCATAAATGTACTCCTATTAATATGAAGTATAATGAATTATCGATTTGAATCAAAATCATTTGAGAGATCACACGATGGATTCAGATGAAAACAACTAAATTTGTGCTAGTAAGAAAAATAAAATGATGTTAGATATTGTTTGCGAGTAATTTCATATTGCTATAGATTAAAAGATGTTAGATATCGTAACTTTAACTAAATTGACTTAGACTACCCTCTACAATTAATTTATTGGTTGCCGAATGACAGGAAATAATAGGCCGATAGACTTTAATTTCAGAGAAAAAAAGATCTATACTTTTTTATTGGTTTTTAGCTCTTTTATATATATATATATATATATATATATATATATATATATAGCTCTGTGGCGGTCCAATAACGAGCACGGCAAAGCCAGGTACCAACGGCTAACTGATTCAATCATGGACCCGGTTGGTCCCACATCTTCCCAGCGTCCGTTGCTTTACGACCATAGTGGACCCCACAGTTATGCTCTCCAATCATCGCACGGGTGAAACGGGCCCGAGTATCTTTTTGTCGTGCCGTTTTTCATTTTGGCTGGCGCGTCGATACCCACAGATCGCCACGTCATTGTCACTCCTCCGAGCACACGTCTTCCCCACGTGTCGGCCGCGCCATCTGAGGAGACGGGTGACGGCGTATCAGTTACCGCAACGCTACTTCGCGCCACGTCAGATCCGTCGTGGACTTCGCCTGCCCCTTCGGAATTGACGGCGGAAACGTGGCAATAGCTGGACTCGCACGCCGGCCGACCGCTCCATCCATCAATTAAATTAAACGGCCAGTGCGCCACAACCATCGGCACCCCACGTCGACATCCTGGTTCCCTTTCCCCCGTCGTCTCATCCGTCCGATCGGCGTCATGATTCGAGCGTACCGTGATCGGCGTCGTGAACCTGTGTGCCGCGCCGATGGTGAAGGTGAACTTATTCACGCCTTGACCAATCATTTGTTGACCCCTGCCGTCTATGTATACCCTCACACGCAACTTATCCATGCCTAAGAAACCGTCGCGTCATCGCTTTCTTTGTGACAGAGGAGCGAAGGGAGATGGGCGAGCGGGAGCTGATGTCCGTGTTCTTCAGGCAGTTCGTGGTGGCGGCAGCGCCGAGGCCGTGGACACGGGAGGAGGACAAGGTCTTCGAGCGGGCACTGTTGGTGTACCCGGAGGGCACGCCTAGCCGGTGGTCCGCCATCGCAGCGCAGCTGGTCGGGCGGAGCACCGTCGAGGCGTGGGGGCGGTACCAGGCGCTGGTGGAGGACTGCCACATGATCGAGCGGGGGATGGTGGAGGTGCCGGACTGCTGGGGTGAGGCGGACGACGGCGCGAGTTGCGAGGACGAGTCCGAAGGCGGCCGCCCGCGGCAGCACCAGCCACCGACCACCAGGGGCAAAGCGGAGGAGCGGAGGCGCGGCGTTCCTTGGACGGAGGACGAACACCGGTGAGTAGACCGAAGTGAATAGTTGGTATGAAGGGTAAATGTACGTACGGGATGGTAAGTCGACCTGGTCCTTTCGGTAACTTTGTTCTCCCACGCTTCCGCCAATCTAAGAAAAAAAAAAGAAGAAGAAAACAAGATGGCGAATAGGAAAGGAAGAATAGTTGCTGGCTTTGGTTTGTTGACACCCATGTTTTGTTTTGGTTACCGTAGGTTGTTTTTGGAAGGGTTGGCCAAGTACGGGAAGGGAGATTGGAAGAACATCTCGCGGTGGGCGGTGAAGACGAGAACGCCGACGCAAGTCGCCAGCCACGCCCAGAAGTTCTTTATCCGACAGAACCAGAACAATGGCGGAAAAAACAGAGACACGAAGAGAAAGAGCATCCATGATATCACAAAAATAGCATGAAAAATCAATTAGATTGTGCACGCTTCATACTGAAATCATGAACAGTGGCTTCTTCTTTCTTTTCTACTGCTTTATGGTGTAAATTTGCCTAAAAAATTAGCCGCAAGGCACGAAAACTTCACAAACGGAAACCGAAGCATGAGAAATTTGTACTTTTCCCATCAAATATGCAAGCAAGCAGTAATAATCGCAAATTAGTACGAAAATATGCTTGGGGATACACGAGCGCATGCGTACGGGAAGGGTGCGTGCACCTTGTGGCGGTGCTGATGGCTTGCTGACGCGAGCGCTTCCAAAGGCGTCGGTTGACGTAAAGCGTAGGTGGTGCATTCGTGCATCCATCACCTTTCGACCAAGGGTCGAACACGTGCAAGATGACGACGTGGTGCTTTACCCTAGAAACCTTTTTTTTTTCTTTTTTGACACATGCTATTTATATTTCGATGGGTTTCTGGCATAAACATTTTTAATGTGAGCCTTCCTGTCGAAGGAAAGCATCCGGGGTTCCATTTTCGAATACACTTACTCGGATTGGTTTTCCCAGTTCTGATCACAATAGGTCCTTGGTGCCTACTATATTGTCCTTCTCCGACTCAATTAACATGTGAATAGTATTCTTCCATAGAAAAGAACAAATGGAGCAAAAGTTGTGCAGTAAACCTTTGGCTGGACTGCTGGGTTTTGTGGAAAACACCTAATAAACCTTTGGCTGGACTGCTGGATTTTGTGGAAAACACCAATCTATTCGAGGCATGTAAATCACGGTGGCAATTGACTATTTAGTTGATTCAGTCAGTAGGCTACAAGTGTGACCTTTGCATTATAAAACGATTTGATGGAATAAAGCAGCAGCATCTCGTCTTGGTGATGTTGACTATCTCATGAGGCCATTGAGAGCACTATGAGATTGTCATTTGATAAAATCAACTTGACGTAGATTTAAATAAACTGGTGGTACATTTATATGCACAAGACATGAAATATGAGGTAGATTTAAAAAGACCAAGACAGGCTTTCCAACTATCCAAAAACCAGCACAATCACCGATGATTTTTGTTTTTTGTTTTTTATTGGAAATTGAGCATAATAGCATATAGGAATGAATCCAAAAGCAGCAGAAAGACGAGCGCTAAATATGAAGCATGAGAAAGAAAGGTACCTGCAACTCTTTACAACGTAATGCTAAAAATGGATGACGAGTAGAGAGGCCAGATAGTTAACCATCCTTGCCGATTGTAGATCAGATCATCCACATGCCCATGGTAGAAACCATGAGCTTGATTATGTGAGCTTGGCTATCGGACCAAGCAACCAAGAGAAGTAACTTAGATGCAGAAACCAGAGATCATGATGGCAGCACAGATGCTACAATCCATGAAGACGGCCCTTGCTACTTTCTGGAACATCAAAAATGCCTCCAATGCATCGTCCGTATTGGTATTGGCTGCCGGACCATACTCCTCTTTTCCGGTCTTGCTCCCTTTTTCCTTTACCTTCTCCACTCGTGCTTGCGTTGTCATCAGCAGTCCGAGAACAATGGTAATATCACTTAACATAACAAGGAACAGTGGTCTAAAATTTATAATGCCAGCCGCACCACCAAGAGCATAGCCATGATTTGACAGGATAACCATAAGAGCTACGGTAACCGCAAAGAGCAAACGTGTATTTTCAGAAGTTGACACGGAGCGACTGACTTGCTTTGATGAGAATAAGATCTGCTTCTTCTCCCTTGCTTGAGATTCAACGGTGTCCACAACTTGATCAGATGACTTCTGGGGCACAGGCGGGTTCAGCAGTTTTGAATCCCTATCTTTTTGGTGAGCCTTTACTTCAGCCACATTCCGTGATTCACATATGTTAATCTCATCTTCCTTACCACCAACTATTTCATTGCATGCCCGAGTTCTAGAAATTCCATTGCTTCTCTCACCTCCTGCTATTTCTGCAGCTGTTCCACTGGTGTCTTTGTTGCTTCCATACTGGTTAGAAAAGTGAGAACTAGTTGCATCATACCCACTGAAAGGAGAAACTGCAAAAGAAAAGGCTAGTATAATCAAATACGCGATTGTTGAAGGCAAACTGCCAATATCCAGCTCCTTGTGAGGAGGGATCAGCCAGCATAGATAAGTCATATGTTTTTACATTAGTAGTGTCCAAATAACCAAGGATCGAGGAACAGTCTCAGTTGTCGATGACTTTCTAACACTCGAATATTTATTTTAGTGGCAAAGTCTCTCATCAACACGAAATTTAAATCAGATTATGGTAGCAATAGTTAGAACAGAACTTAGGGAACTATGGCTTCTAACCTAGCAACCTATCACATCATATACTAACACCAAGCATAAGAAAGAAGCAGGTAATCAACGATACCCAAAAACCACCTAGTCCCAGTTGTACCCTTAGCTCCCAACATTGTGGCACCTTCAGCTTTCAAACAAGTTATTCATGGAGAAATTTTTACATAGGCAACAAGAAAATTGAAAGGTATCTATGTTCTACAGGGGTGATGATCAAGCAGAGAGAAGACCATTGAAGTTCTGGTTCCAATCTTCCAGACAAAACTGAGGCATCCAGAAGCCACCACCATAAACCTAACAAATACAGAATCACTCTGTCTCATGATATGCACTACATTCTGTTAGTCAGATTGATCTCATTGGAGTTTTCTTATCAGTACTGCTGCATATATTTTTCAGCTTGAAAGAAATGCTTTTCAAGTTCTTATTCTGCCTCTGAATCAGTTGGCCAAATATCCAACGCAGCATGAGCTGCACAGATTCAGGTTGGTTTTATCCCACAGTAATGAACTTTGAAAGATAAAAGTCAACCTCTTGAAGGTCATGTTAAAAGGGCAACCACCACCACGGCATCAAGTCATAATATCATAGTTAGTTGTCCAGAATTAGTTACATGGATCTTTTCCTGCAATTATGATCTGTTCGGAGAAATATTACTGCTGGGGATCATGCAAAAAAGACAACCATTCTTTTGCGTGTTGGGAGTAATTCTTTCATATAAATTTTAACTTTTGTTTACCAAACTTAAGCTACAGAACAAATACCAATTACCCCACCTTGTTGTTCACCTTGTTATAACAGGTCTTTTATATCTGAAGTGGATAAAGAGGAAAATCCTGAAATAACTCTCATGTGAGTAGTGGTTCCTACTACAAATAAATAGTTACTAAGAACCTGTAGCAGGTCCTCAAATAGGTTTCTAAGGAACAAACACAAAATCTTTTTTCATAGAAAATACATCATCAAATCTAAGATATCTCTAAGACAATTACAAACGGCGTAGGATTACTATTTGGAGGAAATAATTCACAATTTAGCACAACATTAACAACAAAAGATTTTAGATGCATGGTAGCCAAGATGCATGCAACAAAAATAAAACTCAGAACTGTTATCATGATGGTCTCCCATACAAAGCCCAAGAACAAAAGTAACAATCTCTATTATCAAATGGAGATTCTCTCTCTCTCCATAAAGGAAGCAATTTTTTTCACTGGTGACTAAATGATAACAGAACAATGGTACTTCCATGCAAGGACCGAATCTATTCATGCTTCCATGTCTTCCAAATCACCAAAAGAAGAACACAAATTCCTGAATTGAAGCATAGTTCTTCTCAAAACCCTTTATCGTGCCCTTTCTACGGAGAAGTCAACATGAACAAACAATCTAAGAATTGCCATCATATACCATTTCTTTCACAACAGACCACTCTTATAAAAGGAAAAGAAGCGCCTCATGTGATTGCTATGCTGAAATTAAAAAAACCTAGAGAGCAAATTGATGACTTTACATCTTCTTGTCTATTTAGATTATGTAAGAACAACTGTTTGATGCCATCACCGAGACGAAGGAAGGAGGACATACCCTAGATCTACAGCTAAACCGAGTTCCAAAATTCCAACCGTGCTACCATAATATCGGACAGAATAAATTTCCATGCGTCTCCATGTGATGATGCTCCACGGAGATGTTGCGACATCAACGACGAAGAAACCAACCAAGAGTGGTCAAGATGACACATTCAAGAAGAAGAATCGGAAAGGATTGTCGAAGTCTACATAAACAAGCATTCTAACAATCGCCATGCTGAAATTGAATCACCATCTACGGGATTCATACGGTAATTTGAAGATGTTAGATTCTGATGCGCTCGCCAAGGCGAAGGAAGGAGGAGATTCCCAAGAACGGACAGACAAGAATACCGCCTGAGATCTGGATTGATGGCTAAACCGAGGACCAAATTTCAACCCGCGCATCGAGCCCTAATAAACCAAACGATCGGTGCAACAGATCTCCACACATCTCCATCTTATGATGCTCCACGAAGATGTTACGACATACATCGACCAAGCAAACACCCAAAAGATATCAAGATAACACAATAAAGAAGAAGAAGAAAGAATCGGAAGGAAAATGGAAAGAGGGAAGAGGAGATCTTACTGGAGGTCCGCGGATCATCTTCCTTCGTAAGAGGAGAAGGAGGAGGTGGTGGGGAGGAATCGGGAACAGATCTCCCTTGGCCTGTGATAAGGGCGAGGCGGTCGGATCCACGCTCCAGGATCTTCCGCCGGCGAGCCTCTCTCGCGTTCTCCATCCCGATCTCGGGGGATCTCTCGTTCTCCCCAAGCTTCGAATTCGAACCTTTGAGGATGTCTTCGCTTATATATCCTTGTGAACATGCATTAACTTAGCTTAACTACCTTAGATCATAATTCATTTACCTACATATTAATAAATATATATAACGATTTTTTTAAATATTAATGTAAATTAGAGATTCAACTAATAATCATTTAGTTTATGATAGTGACAACAAATATATATATATATATATATATATATATATATATATATATATATATATATATATATATATATATATATATATATATATATATATATGTGTGTTGGCGATGCTTTTTTATGTAGTGAAAAAAAAGAAAATATGTTTTGATATTTATTTTTTTAGAAAATAAAAATTGTTGATTTAACTTTATTTTGGTCATGGATAGATCACCTAAGTTCAAATCCACTATTTTTTTATTACAATGAAATTCATTAAAAAATATTTTTTTATTTTCTTTTGATGCTTATTTCAGGACATAATCGATATTTTTTAAGAAAATTACAAAGAGAAAAAAAAAAGGTTCTTCTGTGAATACTTCTGAAAAATTATGAGTAAATTTATGAGTTGAAATCACTTTCTATTAATTATTTGACTCAGAGAATCCCGTCAGTCTGAAGAACAAGCAGAGATCAAGAAATGGTTCTATTAATAGTAATATGCTATTTCATAAATTGTTTTGGGTCATATATTTTATTTATCCTTTAAAATATTTAGATCTCTCACATATGTCATTTTTAGCATTTGTCAGATAAATTCTCATCAACTACTACTAATCATAGCCATCAATAATAGCTAATTTAAGTTCTTAGAAATATAAAAAAAAATTAAATACTCGTGAATATTTTCACTGTTTATTCTTCTCTTTTCCTTATTTCATATTTCTATTATTTACTAATTGTTTTATTATCTTCTTTTTCCTTGTTCTTTCCTCTCTCTCTCTCTCATTGCATGCTCCAATACAATAATCAATTGGTATTGTATCGGTTCAGCTCTAACAAGAAACAGCAGGAAATAGAGGTTCTTCATTAATCAATCATGAGGTAAAAGAATCCCAAGCATACACTGTCTCAAGGCAAACCATATGATACTAAAATCACCTAGCAAAACAATCCACCATCGAGTTCATCATGAAACTAGCAAATCCTGCAAACACCTTTTCTTGAGAAAAGGAAAACCACATGATTTATAGCCCCGGAATACACAACAATTGCTTGCAAACAATAAATAAAACATGTTTAACTTGTCTGGAAAAATAAAAGTTGTTGAATTATAATTAAAACCTATGCAATCGAGTTATCCACATTGATGAAAGTACCCAAGAGAAAACAAAGTGCCAACACCACTTACCAAGCAACACAAAAGGCTGCATAGTACAGCGACTCGGAGATGCAAGATTTTTAGGACGATGCTGAATGTTCATCCAGGTAAGACATTGCGACGGCTGCATGGAAAGCAGCTCCTATTGGAAGTGCCTGCTCATTAAGAAAGAAGTAGGGGGAATGTAATGGATGGACTGGCCCCACGCTGTCGTCATTCCTGACTCCAAGCCAGAACATGGAGCTCGGCATCCTCTGTGAAAAGAAGCTGAAATCCTCGGCACCCATGGTCGGTGGGCTTTCGTGGACATTGTCTTCTCCAACCAGATTCTCTCCCACCTTCCTAACATGGCTATACATCTGATGATCATTCACAGTTGCAGGATACGGTATGAGTTTCTCCTCCATGAAATCTACGGATGCAGTGCAACGGTGAACAGCAGCCTGTGTCTCTATAATCTGTAAAAGTAAGTGCAAAGCAAATCAGTGACAGGATTCCTTTTATCGACGCATTGGAAGTTAATTTTGACAATGTGGTTCATGCATTACATCATAATGTATTCAAAAGCTATTTTAGGTTTTTGGCACCATAGTCCTGCTCTAAAAGTGTGCATGTTACCTCCTTAATCCTTCTTGAAAGGTAGGAAAGACCTTCTCTGGTCATGCTCCTAAATGTGCCACCGAAAGTCACAGACTCTGGGATAACATTGTGGGCTTCTCCAGCCTTTATGAACCCAACTGAAACGACCTGTAGACAAGATACAATGTTAAGCTGCAGATAAATCAGCATTACTACTTGTATGTATGCTAGGGAAGTATGGAATATCTAGTCTGGCACTAAAAAACTCTCCACCATAATGCTCATGCAAGGAGACCAACCTAACTATTTCCTAGAAGAAAAACTTTGCTGCTCCGTGAAGACATGATAAGGAGGTAAGATTCCTAGAAGCTCTTGACACCAACTCAGATTTTAATTACTTTGGTTCATCGTCATAAGGAAAACATGATAATCTTGCCTCTACTATGAATCTGATATGACAGGCCACAAAATCACTGAAATGAATTATTAGCAACTATCATGAGAAGATATTGAAGCCAATTATTGAGAGTCTAGTGGATCAATTATAATATATACATCATCCAACAATAAAGTCTTCTGACATGATTTCTGATACCAAATTGTGGAACTATACCAGCAGCAATCATCTCCTAACATAAGATATTTTATGCAATTTGTCACATCAATTGAGAGAGCTTACTCTGCTTTCTAGAGGGTCCGACTCTCTAGATACAAGCTGTTGAAGGCTGAGGATTGCAAAGGATGCAGGAACTAATGGATCAATTGTTCTATGTGGGGATGCTGCATGTCCACCTTGTCCTTTAATAATTGCATGAAAACGTCCTGATGCTGCAAGAAGAGGACCAGCTCTCGAAGCAATGTGACCAGTCGGAAGACTAGGTTGAACATGCATAGCAAAGATTGCCTCCACATCATCCAGAGTACCCTCTTGCAGCATGTGATAAGCACCGGCATAACCCTCTTCTCCCGGTTGGAAAACAAGTTTCACGGTGCCCTTCGAGAAGAAAGTAACTTCAGTTACCGATCAAGAACCTGATGACAAAAGAGCTTGCTGGTGATACATGTACCTTCAGCTCACTCTTCTGATGTTGAAGCAACTTAGCTGCCCCAAGAAGCATTGTTACATGAGCATCATGACCACAAGCATGCATTTTCCCGCTCTCTTTGCTTTTGTACTCCCAGTTTACCAGCTCCTTCCAGAGGATAAGGGTTAACCAAGTGATTACCTTGTAACAATATAATACTTGGAAGGACAAAAATTAACCATGCAGGGAACCTGAAGTAAACAGATGGTTTGACACTGACTGAAGACATTCATCGAACCAAAATCTTATGGAGGTCTATTTAGTAAAGAAATTTCATACGCAAGAGATTATTTTGCATATGATCAAACAATTTTACATGTCAAGTAAAATTAAAGAAAATAATCAAAATTCAAGTTCAGTGACAGTTTCTTATACTCATAGTATAGAAACCATGTGAGAATTCAAATGGCTGATCAACCATTACCACATAGGCCCCAAGTATCTAATTTTCATTATGAGATCAATCATACAGCTACTAAGCAATGAGACAGTTTTGACCCAAACTAAGCAATATTCATATTGTTATTAATGAACTTTGAAAATGTTTGTATCAAGAGGGTTGAAAAAGATGCAACCATTAAACAGTCATATTGCAGGGGATAATTTCAAGTGAAAAACTTGTACCTTGACCAATTATCAGAAGGTTTTCGAATCTCATTCGAGCTTTAGCTCCTTGGTTCTTTTAATCTATTCGGCCAAACATAATTGAATCCAATAACAGGAAAATAATAGAGTTAATCGCAGACAAAAACATAAAAAGCTACAAAAACGAGTGCCAACATTAACAATTGATCTCAAGTTCCATTCCCAGCTTCTATCCTGTTGGACTGGATTTGACATTTGGGAATAAACTCCTCGTCTGCTTTGAAATATGTCATTATTTACCAGGGGTCTAGAAACTACCCCTTTTAAAGAATTGGAATTGGTTGAGCATACAAGTCGACTTTCGCAGCTCACTAATCGGCTCAATCTTTTCTTCCATCTCCATAGTTTATCAAAACCTAATCTTTATCTAAGTACAGAACAGTCCTCAATTCGGTCATATTGTATGAGAAACAATGGTGTGAGTGATTCCATAGAAATTGGCCTTCAAAGCCATGAATTGTAGTAATCTTTCAGCACTTTTCATCTCATTTTTCACCTGCATCTTTTAGTAAAAAGGGGGGGAAAGAAAAAAGAGACCCCTCTTTTCATCAAAATGAGGTCAGAGATGATCTGAATAATCAAAACCATCCATCCATACAAGAACCATGATGGACTTCAGAACCTATTTAATTAGGTTCTACGACGTAAACAATAGATATATGTTTCTTCACGGAGATGGCATCAAAATCTCGATTTTTCAAATCCTTCGCGATACGCAACATAACTCAAAACCCAGCAAGAAATGAAGAATAAGGAGTTGACACGCACCTGCAACGGGAGCGCATCCATATCGGCCCTCAGCGCAAAGACGGGACCGGCGCCGGATCCGATGGAGGCGACGATGCCGGTCTTGGCGACCGGCCAAGTGTACTCGACGCCGAGAGCGTCGAGCTCCGACCGGATCAGTTCGCTCGTCCCGTACTCCTCAAAGGCGAGCTCCGGGTGCTGGTGGATGCGCCGCCGAATGGTCGTCAACCAGTCGAAGAACTCGGGCGCTCGAGCCGATTCCAGGAGCTCCCGAGGCGAGCCGATCGACGCCAGCGACGGGGGGGACACGGAGCCGACGATGACGATGACGAGGACGATAAGGTAGCGAAGGCAAGGGGAGGACGCCATGGTCACAGATCGATGCGGGAGAGGCATTTGGGAGCAGCAAACCGCGATCGAACCGTTGTTAATACGTCCACGTACCATTTCATTGCATTTGATGTGCCCATGTGTCCGTCAACATTCCCGAAACGGTGAGTGAATTCACATCCGACATTTAATTATATTAAAATGAGTTTGGATTAATTTTATTAAAATGATTTCTTTGTGAGGTATAGAAAAAGAAAGAAAATAAATATATATTTGTAATAAAGAAAATAATGACGATAGTAACGACGGACGGCAAAACCAAAGACTTGGGGGTGGGTGGCAAAAACAAAGTGGAGGATTACAACAACAATTACTAAATCGTAGTACTGCTTAGGCAAGAAATCTTTTCTTCTTCTAGTGTTTATATGGCAATCATGGCGACCACTTCCTGAAAAGATTCACGTAATATGATGCAGTAGTCACCATGGAATTTGAGAAGCATCCGAGTACAAACATTGTGGGTTGTTGGACGAATCAATTGAAGAGTCAACAGCTGCTTTTCTCCAAAAGGATATCTTTTAATTGGATGGTTTTTTTTTTTTTTATAGAAAATATCTTTATTTTTAATTTTTTTTCCAAACATAATTTCTTTTTTTAAAGTTCTTTTCAATTTCGAAATTATTTTTTACAATTTGATCACCATAATAAAAATTTTATAAAATTTATTTAAAAAACACCATAAATGAATTAAATTAAATCATATCATACTATAATTTAAATATATATTTATAATAGTTTAAAAATAACATTACACCAATAAAAAAAAGTAAAAATTAGTTTATTACAGTGTATTGCCCAATATAGTAGAAATAACATAAAACCTATTTAAAAATATTTATAAATGATCCAAATAGATTTCTAACCTTAATCAAACTAACTATAAACTTAAAAAATATAATATTATAATGATCTATAAGTAATGACAAATAAAGTGCTACATTATCATTTTTTATATTTCTTTTAATAGAATTTTAATATATCTAAATAAAAACACATTAAATGAGTCAAAAATAATAAAAAAACAGTTCAAAATTGATGAGAAAAATTATCAAGAAATATTTTAGATATTTTTAAAATTAGGTACACTGTTTAAAAAGTAAAAAAAGAGGGTTTTATTTGAAAAAAATCCAAAATGAAGATTTTTTTTATAGATAAATCGCTCTTTTAAATTCATCCTAGTAAATTCATTATGGAGCAAAATTTTATGAAGCTTATAATAAAATAATAATTTCTTGTAGACAAAGTCCAAACGTGAGATCCAAAGTGGTGTTACTTCCCGATCAAGGTAAAATTATGCATCCATCATGAAAGAACAAGATTGTGCTAAAGGATATTTTCTATAGTTAAAAATATTTTTTAAAATATTATACTTAGTTGTGTTAATATTTAAAATATATTTTTTGTAAGATTTTGTATTATTATCTTTTATCTTTTAAATAAGTTGATATAATACAAAGATAAGGATTTTTTGGTTTAAATTACTATTTTATACATATAAATAGATAGATGATATCTACAGATCCATCCAAATCTAAGTGATTAAGCCTATAGGGCTCAAATCAAAGAGTATTTAAGATCTTATAAATATTTCTTTTTAGGAAGTTCAGATTCTTTTTCTACTATTTGATTTAATCTTGGGCTAGTAGTCACTTGTTATTACTATTTAAGAAAGAATTATACTTGCATATGATCTCTTCTTTTCTTACATTGTATTAGAGCCATAAGGGTGATAATCCATATTTCAAGATCTTTTTGGTGAAGAAAATAACACTTTTCAAGGATCAAGAGTTGGTGCATTTAGTATTGAACACTTCTCAATTATGACTATAAGATCTAAAAGATTTGTTTGGAATTTTATCTCACATAGGAAGATCTATGGATGTGATTCGTATCAATACAACAACATCACAAGATTTTGTTGATGAATTTTTGAACATATTAGTGGTTGCAAATCAACCTTAGAGATTTGGATCACTTTTGATGTATTATTCAATAAAATAAATATGGTTCTAGTTAAGCATTTAAAGAATGATTTATCAAATACTATTCAAAGTAATATTTTAATTTTTTATTTTTTAAAAATGAAAAATTTATGTTCAAAGTTATTACTCTTAGATCTAGATGAGTCTATCTTTTATACACAAATGAAATGTTATATTATTCATGAACTTAAAAATTTTTACTTATCAAGAATCCTTAGCTCATCAAATACTGAAAGTTTCTACAAATAATAAAAATAATGGTATAGTAAGCAATAGTCTTCTCCAAATAATGGTATAAATCAAAAGAAAATCAAGTGTTATAGGTATAGCAAGTTAGGCTATATTAAAAAAAAATATCATGATAAATTAGAAGGACACGTTATAAATAAAATAGATTATTCTAATGAAGATTGGTGCAAATGTTTTATGACTAAAATTGCTCAAGTCATGATGTCTAACTGGTGATGGTACCAAATTCATTAATCTTTTATCAATATAAAAGTAATAATATAATTATAGATAATATTGAGAAGGAAGGTATAATTATAATATTAAATAAAGATAATGATTATTGTACATTGAAGAGTATATATCATGTTCTTGGTACGAAGAAAAATCTTTTTTCAATTGCAAATGTAGTTGATGCTAGGAATTATATTCATTTTTATCCTAATGAAGTCAAATTTTTTTATAAAATAAAATAATTAAATATAGATGTAATACATACTAGTAAAAGAGTCAAAGATTTATATATTTTTTCAATATCTAACTCTTATGTGGATTGGATGAGTATTGGTATATCAATTTGGGATGAAGTTGTGAAAGTTGTGATCAATTTTTAAATTAAAGATTATAATATAGAAAAGTCTAGTTAATAATCTTTCCAATCTTATTATTTTTAGTAGTAATGAAGTTGTGAAAGTTATCAATATGGCAAGACACATAAGTAAACCTTTGATAGATCATTTCAATTTGTAAATTTCTTTTAAAACTTATTCACAACAATCTAATGGGTTCTACTTAAACTTTATCTTATTTAAGTTTTTTCAAGAATAAATTCTTCTCTTTTCATAAGTAGTATGGTATCAAGGATGAACTCACATGTACAAATATACCACAACAAAGTGGTATGACAGAATGAAATATTTGATATTTCGTAGAGATTTACAAGTGTCGGCTTCATGTAAAGAATTTACTCAAAACCTTATACGTAGAAGGTATGATATATACGACTTATGTTATTAATCAAACTCCTCTTAGCCTAATCAATATGAAGTTTCTATACGAACTCATGTTTGGTGAGAAATTAAATGTTAAATATTAAACATTTTAAAGTATTTAGTTTTTCATGTTATGTTCACATACCATACTTATACAGAAGCAAACTTGCTACTAAGGCCAAGAAATATATCTTTATTAGCTATGATGAAAGGAAAAAATGTTAAAAATATATGGATCCATAAACATATAGGTGTGTAGTATGTTGAGATGTTATACTTGATGAAGTTTCTTCTTATTATTGTTTATACATAGTTATTTTTTAAATATTAATCACAATAGTGAAAGTAATGTATGTTTAAAATTTGTGATTTGAGTTTTCTTTATCATCTAGTACTTTTATGGGTTTTAGCTTATCTTCTTTATTATCTATATTCATTTCTATTATTTTTTTTGTCACTAATAGTGGAGAAAAGTGATAGGAGGAGTAATAATATTCATAAAAAAATTTTAATATTGAGAAGATTAAAAAAAAATTGACAAACCAACACATTACATATATAGAGATAATATAATCGTATGTCGTTGTTTCTTTTCTAAATCATTGATGATCTTGAGATTACTTGTTTTGATAAAGTTAAAGGTATTAAGGAGTGGGAGAATGCCATAGATAAAGAAATGAAGCTTTTTATAAAAATAAAACTTGAAATCTTATGACAAAGCCTATAAATATATATCTAATTACTTATAAATAGGTCAACAAGATGAAATGTAAGTTAGATGAAAGTATAGATCGTGATAAGATAAGACATATTGGAATAGGATTTTCTCAAAAATATGAAAAAGATTATAAGAAAATCTTTAGTCTAGTGGTCAAGATAACATCTATTAAGACAGTGATTATTCTAGCAACTAATCATAAGATGAAAGTCTTAGTAACTTGATGTGAAAAATGTCTTTCTATATAGTGAAATTGACTAGGACATTTATATGGAGCAATTGTTAGAGTATATTTACAAGCTCAAAAAAACCCTCTGTCGGTTAAAGCAAGCTATCATATATGAAAAAATTACTTAATACTTATATTTTTATGTTATTTTTCTTCTTATTCAAATCCTGGCTTATTTATTAAAAAACAAGGAAACCTGTTCTTCTATATATTAATGATATGGTCATCATCGATAATAATAAATAAAAATTTCAAAGCTTTATGATGATCTTTTTCTTCAGTTTGAAATAAAAGTCTTGAGAGAATCTAATATTTTTGTGATCAATATAAATGAAAGTATATTTATTTCTTAAACAATCTATACAAAGAAAATTATTGAAAGATTTGTAATTAACAAAAGTAAGAAGGTTTCTACATGCAAATATATAGTTAGGTTGTAATGATAGTAAGGTTCTTTTTTACCCTCAATCTAAATGTATATGGTTAAGATGTTTAATTGAGAGTATTTGCTATCAAATTAAAAAAATTAGCTATTTAGTAATGTGATAATCAAAATATCGTAAAATTAACTATAAATCTAATTTGATATGCAAAAACCAAACATACTAAAATTGAACATCATTTCATCTGAAAAAAATGTGTTTTAAGGAGTTATTGAAATCATGAAGATCAAGAGCAAACATAATATTATAGTTATCTTTATCACATCTCTTACTGTTTGAAGATATATGAGGAAAGATGAGACTTTTCTCCAAAAGTATATCTTAAGTGGGAATATTAAGATTTAAAATATATCTTTCAGAAGATTTTAGATTGTTATCTTTAATCCTTCAAATAAGTTGATTAGATAGAATTTTAAAAATAATAATATCTTGTTTTAAATTATTATGCTACGCATATAAATAGCTGATATTTACATGTGTAGATTCATCTAATTCTAAATGTTTAGACCTTTAAGGCTCAGTCAAATGGTAGTTCAAGATATTATAAATATTTTTTTTGAGAAGTTTAATATAGTTTTTTATTTTTCTTCCACCTTAATTTCCTCTTTTATTTGGTTTTATCTTACGCTAATAATATCTTATTACTATTATTTAAGAAAGAAATGCAATGGCATATGATCTCTCTTTTTTTTCACAAGTTGATCCTAAGAAAATCTATGGTAGACGGATAATTATGGAGCTAAAGTGCTCCTCGTCTCCAATCTGAAAAGCAAGAGCATATAGGATCATTACAAAATAGATAATTCATTATAGGTAAGGTCCAATATAAGATCCAAAAGATTAACTCCCTAATTGGGATCAAGTTGGGATTTTTTTTTTTTTTGGGGGAGTCTAAAACTACAAGATCATAATAGAGAAAATTTTCAGACCTAGTCCAAATAAAAAAATTATTTATGAGGACGAATCATTCCTTCGGAGCCGGAATGCTCAATGATGACTATAAAATAATAAAACTCTTTTTCTCTTTATTACTATAATTGTTATATCCCAAGTTCAAAAATCACTAAAAGAACTATTTAGTTGGGGGATGATAACGACTCAAACAATATTCAAGATTCCAATCACTTGGGCTCAATTACGATCCTAACCCAACCTCAATCGGCCCGATTCAGTCGGACCTCATTGCGGCCCGCTTCAGGTTCATTATTTTTTCTCAAAAGGATGAATATATTTAATAAAACTATTTCATGGAGTCGTAATTCTATTATGTTAATCGAAGTTCCACTTCATCACTAACATTCTTCACCCTCTGAGAGAGCTCAATTGTGTAGCTCATAAACTAATCCTCGTTGGTAGATCTCCTATTTTCGTTAACTCGGTTTTTATCTAATCAGTAAAACCTATTCAGAAAAAAAAATTGGAGGTAGATTTAATTAATGGATTCTTCATCAGATATTTCTTGATTTATTATTCCTTTTTCTTTGGTTTGCACAGCACAGCTAACAAAATTGGCATTAGAACCCTAATCAGAATACTGGCTTTCTTCTACATGTTGCTTTCTTTCTGGGAAGTGTGCAGTTAATGCACACTGTGCATGGGCTGGCACTACGTTTCTCCTTCGGCTTTCATTAAAATCGCTTGTTAGCACTCACCAGTACAATGGCCTCTTTTCCTTGTGTGAGCAGAGATGAGCTATTTTTGAGAGAAGCTGAAGGCCCACAGAATATATAATCTCAATAGTTTTGAGTTGGGGGTTTAGCAGATACAAGCTTGGATGCATCAAGCAAGCTGTTGCAAGCTCATCTTCTCACTTAATTCTTCTGTGAAAGCTTGATTAGTACACGTCGGAGAGTGTTGGGAATTATAGCACTTCCAGTGGTGGAAGCCATTTAGGTTACTACTGTTGTCAGCAATTACCTGGGACTGGCAAGTGGATGAATTGAGATAGGACTTCATTATGGGAAATCAATTGGCACAGGCTGGAGGTTAACACCTTAACTTAATGGTTCCTCCTGCATGGAAGAAGTTACTGAGACTGTAGCAATGTCCTGAGCTACTTTCTTTCTGCAGATTCTGATATCTTTTTCTACTGTAGCAACAAGCTGATGATGGCACCACATCGGCTTTGTGATTCTTCCTCAATGAAGGAAGATACTGTCAGAAGCCATGGTTGCCAAGTTGATAGAAGACAGTGGAGGGGTGTGCAATGAAACCAGTAATCCTAGGTGTAAACCAGCTCGGAGTCTCAACTCGTATAAAGACATGAATGTTACTGAGTTGGTGTGTTGTACAACTCGAGTTTAGACTAGCGGACCTGAAAACCTCAGTTGAGGTTCTTCATGAGATTTAGCAGTGCTACAAGCAAACATCTTTGCCTCTTGTAGCTCCAGCTATGGTGCTTATGTCTGTGGGAAAAGATGTGTTGATGAAGAATCTGTAGGTGTTTGAGAGAGTGCTTGACCAAATGTGTGTGTAAAACGCAGCACTTCCTTGGAGTTTGACCGCCCAGAGATAGAATCTTTTACATTGAAGAGCTCTGAGACTAAATCTCTCCAAGCTGGAGAGCAATGAAGCCTATAAACTTTCCAGCTTTCAATCAATCAATGCCTTTCTAAATGCTCTTTTTCCTCCCTGCTCTGTGCTTCAAGCGCGCCTTCATGAGCCTGGCCAGAAATAAAGATGCCCACATGCCTGGGCTTCTGCCGAACGCCAAACTAATTACAAGTTATTAGCCAGCTGCTGCTTCATTGATCGCATCCTTACATCTACCAGTCTAAGTTGCTGAAGTGATGAGATAGATAGCCTCGCAAGTCCGAACCATTTATTTATATTGGTGGATTTTATGATCCTTCAATGCTTCCTATTAAAATCGAAGGGGGGGAGGTGTGGGATATTAAGAACACCATCTAATTCTCCGGCTGCCTGCAATCACCAACTTCTCCTCCCTCCTCTGATGCCTCTTGAAAGGAGCAACACACGGCTTAACGAGGAATACGTTGATTGCTTCTGCAGCAGCTGTTTGGAGCTCCGTCGAAGTGTAAGTAAGAGAGGGCAAAAGAAAGAAAGAAAGAAAGAAAGAAAGAAAGAAAAATTGGGTGTATATTATTATGAATGACAATTAATGTGAAGTTATCAGGTCATGTCTTGATAGATAGCAAATGGGTTTGAGATGCGAGCCAGACCGGATCGTAACTTTCATTGATTGGAAATAAAGTCTCTTTATTCAGAAGCAGCGCCCATTTAAAGTCCCCCTTTACTAAGATAAACAGTGGCCATTTACTCCCATTTACTTGCTTAGCTGCGAACCATTGGGTGAATACAATTAACCACATAGAACAGAGGTGAAAAGTATATACTTGTGGTCTCCTAACATACCCGTAGTCCTCCATCTCATGCATTAAATACATAACGTATTTATGCGAATGCCAAACCATGTTGGGTTTCACGATGCCTTGCTCCCTTGCTTTCTCTTCATTTACAAAGGTAGGCCAAACTCCTCGGCTGCAAGCATGGAACCCCCATTTGCCGCTGCCCATTCCAACCCAGTTCGAAGCACAAGGTACATGTGCCCACTCCAACAGGGAACCTGCTCCTGTTACGCTCATCTTCCATGGCGTGTGTGCATGAGAGAGAGAGAGAGAGAGAGGTGGGGGGGGGGGGGGAGAGAACTGTGCTCTCGAGATGCATGCAGTTTTATCCACAGCAAAACCATTTGTGGTTATCTCAAACAATCAATACTCGCACAGGCCTGTATTTAAATTCCATTAAAGCCTCCAGCTTTTCCCTTTTCTCGATTCTACATGCACTCAACAACAAGAACAATAAAGTGATCTGCTGTTGTATTAAAGAAAACCCATCAACCTTGAATCCTTTTGTTGTATATAATGGCATGACATGAGAGGGTGCACCACCAGCCGAGGAACCAGAAGCAACATGATGGTAACGTTGGAGGACAGAGCTGTTGTCGTCCCCGTGTCCCACGCTTAGAAGATTGCCTCCTCCATCAGCCTGTGCCGTGGTGTTCTTGGCTTGAAGGTGCACTCTTTCTCTTCCACCCGTGAATTCTCTATGTTTGACTGCGACACACAGGTTTGACCGGGCTGACTGTTGTGAACAGGAGATGAGCCGCAACCATGGGAAGAACCCCAAGTTGAACTTTACGGGGAAGCAGATGAGGGCGAGAGGGGGGCCGTCGACGAGGGCGGTGGTGGAGGAGGAGGAGGAGGAGGAGGAGGAGGACTCGTCGTCTTCGTCGTCGTCGTCGCGGTCTCCGCCCAGCTCGTGCGTGTCGTCGGAAGGCGAGCAGAAGTTGGGCAGCCCGGAGGCGACGTCCATGGTGCTCGCGGGGTGCCCCCGGTGCCTCATGTACGTCATGCTCTCCGAGAAGGACCCCAAGTGCCCCAAGTGCAACAGCACGGTGCTGCTCGACTTCCATCGGGGCAACACCAGCGCCGGCAAGAACAGGAAGAGCTGATGGTGGCCGCCAGCCGCTAGCTCCTGGTGGTGGGTGGGTGCCTGCCTGCTAGTGTTGACTGGTTCCTCGAGCATTTCATTATATGTTTTCCGATCTCCTCATCAGAACTCTCTTCGTCAATCCTAGTTTCTCTCTCAGGTGCTGCTCCCCCCCTCTCTCTCTCTCTCTCTCTCCATCGGAGTCTTCTGTTGCTGAAGCCAATGTAAATGGGTGAACCCTATTAGCCCAAGCTTCCCAAGGAAACCTAATATACATGATACTTTGGGACTCAAGACTTCGTTGATCATCTCAAGAACAAAATACTGCAAGGTATGATTGCGTGCGCTGTATAATACGCCTAAAATGGGTGGAAAATGCACTCATCCAGCCGGAACTAAAAGGTGTGATTGTGTGGGAGTTGGAAGGTTGAATGCATTGAAAGAAAAGACAATTTTGGATTGAAATCCAACAAAATCAAATAAATGCAAAGAGTAATTGGGTACAGTTGGAATCAACGGAGGGGGTGACAACGTGAGATGCTGCCCTCTCCTTTGAACATCCTTCCACAAGGACACACAAAGTATGAGACCGGACAAAATGGTGAGTTCATTTTGCCAGTGGGACAGTGGGTCGACTTCTTTTATTCGGGAAATCGATACCCTTTGTTACTTTCCTTGTAGCTAAGGGAGCTAAGAAAGTAATAAATGCTCCGAATGAGATGGTCAAATGAGAACAGGTGAAACACCAACTGCTGTTCATCTCTACAAAATGCCAGGTCGGAAGATGCACCGGTGTTATCTCCAGCACAGAGAAGAAGAAAACGGATGGTTAACCATTCATGAGTGCAACATTGCATTCCAGATAAGTTGCTCCAATGGAACTGTCAGAAGACAGACTTGTAATGCGTATCAATTCATTATCAACTAATGACTGCGTTGAAACGGATACTGATAAAGTTCCCTTTCCCAGCTTTCAACTACGCCAAACCAAAAACAGCACATTAAATATCCAATAAAAATATGATTATATATATATATATATATATATATATATATATATATATATATATATATATATATATATATATATATATATATATATATATAACGTCCTTCTGTGTCTTTGTCGGTGGAATCCAAAAAGAAATAGGAAAAGAAAGAAAAGACAAAGGAAAAAGAAATGTGCAAAGAGGGTGGGATTTACGAGGAGGGTCGTTGCGGGTCCCAACGGAAGTAAAAGGACCGTCCGATCCTCGACGAACGAGGTAGATTTAATAGGACGGGGACCGGTACGGTGAGACTCCTCCCTCTTTCCCGTCCATTTCTGTCACTGGCCTCTCTCTCTTATCTACGCCCTTCCATCGTTGAGGTGATAAGAGATGTCAAAAGGAAGAATGATGTTAACTAAAAGCATATTGAAGGGTGCAGAGATCTCTTCCTGCCCCCATCTGAGAGGAACGGAACCTCTAACAAATGGTAGTACTGATTAATGACCAAAAAAAAAAAAAAGATAATATCTATTTTATTTGTAATAATAAAATTTGACTCTTAGAACCGACAGTAGTTTATTTTAAAAATAAATATAGAATAAAAATATATCTAAGGAGCCTGAAAATTATAAAAATAATATCCAAGACTCATCAAATGTTTTCAATCATTATTTAAATATAAAATTAAATTAATTCCTATCATTTTGTAGAGGTCTAATCTCCTCCTATTTAAAGAGGGTTATTCTTCCTCGTTGCTCACCAATTGCAAGGTAGTGGGAGATATAACGAGAGGAATCTCACTATCGAGAGGTAGGTCTCTTAACTTTCTTAAAAATTTAAAAGTTCTATTTTTAATGTCTTCAAATTGTATGTGTATATATACATGTTTCATTTAGTTAATTTAAGTCCCGGTACATAATTATGTCGTATTCAATTAACTTAAATTGGAAAATTTTGATTAATTTCATAGACTAGTTTGATTCCAAATTAAATTATTTTAAGAAATAAATATTTATTTAAACACATAATTATTTAATATATTCATCATGACCAATTGTAGTAGTAACATGTTGACCACCACGCAACAAGGATACCCTCTTGTATTAGAGAGATAGTCATAAGTGAGCATGTGACCTTCCATCGTTATAAGTAGGGATCGATTTTCGACATATGTTGAATTAGTTGAGTCTCTCAAGGTTCACCTATATTGTGATTCGTTATCTTGCATACGACATAGAGATATTACTAGTGACCTAAGGATATGATATGCTTGGTCGAGTCCCTCGAAGATATATTATTGAATCAAACTCATCTTATAATGATGGTATTGACTTAACCAAACATCGTGGTTAGTCAAGTCTCTCGAGACCATGGTGGTTCGGAGGTCGAATAGGACGGGAATCACAAGAAGTTGTGATCGGCAAGAGTTGCATACCTTTACGAACTGAACGTGATTGGTCGAGTCCCTCGAGATTATGTTAAGACACTGATTGGATTTCAATCCCCACTAGAGATTCGCCAAGGGTCTTTGATTCACATATCAGAGGGAGTTATTGTTGAATCTCAGATTTTGATGATGAAACTAATTGATAAGTGTTTATGATTTGATCTGCGTTTTGAGTGATGTAGGAAGCTTCGATCAGGGAGAGATAATTAAAGCAGGAAGAATCATGTTGGGCCGGAGAAAAACATGTTAGAAGATTGGACATCGAGCTGAAGGATCGATCGATATATCGGTAGAAGGCTTCAATCCATGGGTTCGGGCATCGGGCCAAGAAGAGCGAAAATTACGCTAAGTAAATTTGAGTTACGGAGGTCTATTGGCCGATTGGGCAATAGGCAACAAGAGAGGATGATGCACTGAAGAATCAGACGAAGCGTCGATGACCTAATGACATGCCGGACAACATGATTTAAAGCATTGTAATAATTGTCTAGATCGAAGTAGATTTTTATGTATATAGGATTAACTACAATAGCAAGGCATAAAGCAAAATGAAGTCCCGAAGTCAAGAACGCGATTTCGTTGGGAGTTCGAGAGTTCGTCGGAAGTCCGGATGTTCATCGGAAGTTCTACCGGAATTGACCAAGAAGTCCAGGAGCTTGCCAAAGAAGCTTATCGGAACTCACTAAAAAGATCGTGATGAAGTCTAGGAGCTTACCAATAGTCCATTGGAACATTACCGAGAGATCGTCGGATGTCACCAGAAGATCGCCGGAAGCTCGCCTGAAGAAACCTCAACTAATCGGATCAGATTTGCTTAGTGTATGCCTTAAATTTCATAGTTAGCATATAATTATGATTAGAATTGGGCCAACCCAATTAGGGGACAATTGGACCCAAGTTTTGGCTATGTTGGGCCAAGAGAAAGGCCCAAACAATGACCAAACATGTGAAACCGTCGTAGCACAGTCTCCAAGGTGATGGTACCGCCCAAACACAGTATTGTAGGTGATGGTACCACCAGACTGGGTGGTGGTACCATCCAGTGTTACGCTACAGGCGGTGGTACTACCCGTACCTTGAAATTTCAGGGATTTGAATTTTGGCTCCAAGTTTTGAAGCCATTTGGGGTCTATAAATACCCCAGCTATTCCTACATGGAGTAGCAAGAAAAGTGAACAAAAAATCTATAAATACCCCAGTTTTTAAGTTAAACATATTTTCGATCGGTTTTAATCGTACGAAGATTTTTCGAACTAATGTTTTTATCGTTGTACTAATTCAGCCCCCCCCCCTCCCTCTTAGTGCCGACTCATTCCTAACAGTTGGTATCAAAGCCACATTCGTTTTCTCATTTGGTTTAACACCCAAAGAGAAATGGCTCTTTTCAGTTTTCAAGAGGGTTACTCTCTCATTCGTCCTCCCATGTTCAATGGGTCGGACTACACATATTGGAAAACTCGAATCAGAGTTTTCTTGCTTTCCTTGAATCTTGATTTATGGAATATTATTGAAAATAGTTTTCAAATGTCTTCTATTCCAATGAACCATTGGAATGATTTGGAGAAGAATGATTTTTCTTTAAATGCTAGAGCTATGAATGCTCTATTTTGAGTCTTAAACAAAAAAGAATTCAATCAAATTTCTATGTGCAAAATGACTTTCGATATATAGCACACTCTCAAAATCACACATGAAGGCATGAGAAGAGTAAAATATTTTAAAGTTAATATTTTAATGCATGATTTTGAACTTTTTCATATGAAACTAAGCGAAACCATTGGAGACATGTACACCCGTTTTACGAATATCGTCAATGGTTTAAAAGCACTTGGTAAAAGTTTTTCATATTTTGAACTTATAAATAAAATTTTACGTTCTCTTAATAAGAACTGGGATTTAAAAGTAACTACCATATAAGAGGCAAAAGACTTAAACAAGTTTTCACTCGAAAAACTTATCGGGTCTTTAATGACCTACGAAATGACTAGTGTGGCACAGAACGAACTTGAGGACAACCTTCCAAAGAATAGGAAGGATTTCAGACTTAGAACAATTGAAGACCACTCGAGCATAAGCTCAAGTGATGGTGAACTTGAACTCCTCACTATGAAATTTAAAATGTTCATGAAACAAAAATTAAAGAACAAAAAGAACGCAACTACTTGCTATGAACGCAAGAAGAGAGAAGCATTTTGGAATGAATCAAGCTCATCTAATGACAAGGAGGAAGCCAATGAAGAACAAACCAACAAAGGTGAGGTGGTAAACTACGCCTTAACGGCTTTCGATGACGAGGTAATCAAAATCCCCTCAATTTACTTTGAAATTACTTGATGTTTTTCATGAGTTATTTTTAAATTAGTTTAAAAAAATTATATATAAATTTTTTTTTCAAATTGCATGTTTAATGATGTAATGAAAATATTAAAAAAAATTGGGATCATGTTAGTAATTTTAAAAATGATAATGGCAATTACATGTTTTATGAAAATACAATAAAATATTTATCTAATGCTTACACACCTAGTAAGATTAATCCTATATATGTTTTTAAGAAAAAATAATGTGTATCTAAATTGATGATTTCCAATTATGATTAAAAATACTTCATGTTTAATGAAATCATGCTTGATGATTTAATGATGCATAATGATGTAATAAAAATATTAAATATCCTAATACCATGATTGATGACTTTATTCTATGAATGAGATTTTGAAGTTATACATGATGATTTTTGTGATTTATTGATCTTGATTTCTATGAGATTTTCTCTTTCGATTTTAAACTACGATGTATCGTTTTCATACGAAAAACCTAAGAATACTTATATGAAATCAATCAGGTAAAATGAAACACATAAAAAGGAAAATATATTATCATTAGAATTAGAATGATAAATCAAATCGCTTGTTTAAAGAAGCCTTGTTTAATGTATTATACTTTTTTGGTCTTGATGGTTTTTATGATGAAATTTACTTTTCGATCCTAAACGTTGATGCATGTTTTTATTTGGTATAAAAAAACAAAGGCATGCTTGTATGAAACAAAAAACTTTAAATGAGACAAAAAAAAAAAAAGAAATACATTTTCCATCTCTGTCTTATTGATTTTTTGATAAAAGGTTAATGAATCCATGTATATTATGCTTTTGTGAATCTCTTAAAAATGATTTTGATTTGACGATTTGAGTTTGAATGAGCTTATCTCGATTTTTCGAGATTTATAACTTGAGATTTAACCCTATATGAATCGAGATCTTTTATCCTCGATGTTTCTTTTTGCTATCTACTACCCAAATGACTCATAATTTTTTAGAATTATAATTTTTATGATTTATAATGAATTGAGAGATATTATACATGAATCAAGATCTTATTTTTGAACTCCCATGTTTCTTTTTATTATTTACTAAAAAAGAGATTTGTCAAAGTGAATTATATCTATTGATATGCATGAATTGAGATCTTATTCTCCTATTATTCTTTTTGCTGCTCACTAAAAAGAAGACTTATTCTAATAAATCATGATATGCTATTTGACATCTTTTAAGGTTTATGACTTGAGTTTTATTATATAAATGTATTCATGAAGTATATCTCATCACTAAGTTCTTCTTTATATTTTTCATGTGATGATATAAATGTATGAAATACTTATGATATTATTTTGATGCATACAAATGAGAAGTTATGATCATGCATGGTAGGATGTAATATAATTTGACTTTTTGATACCATCATGATTTTAAATATTTATGATTTGTATATCGCATGATATGTTTGAATCATTATTGCAAAAGAAAAAAATAAAATTGTTAGCTTGCACATTGCAAAAGAGAACAAAAAATATATGCTAGATTGAATGATAAAACTGGAGATTATGTTTATTATACAATAATTTGAACTTATATGTCCAAACACTTAATAGATGCACTTATCCTTTTTGTTGATGATAAAGGGGGAGAAGTATGATGATGTTATGCTTGATTTTATGATCACATGATTACTTTGACTTGAATTCAACTTGAATTCAAGGTTCTATCAATATGCCATATTGATAGGGGGAGTTTGTTTAAACTCCATCATTAATTGGCTATCATCATAAAAAATGGGAGTGTTTATGATTTGATCTGCGTTTTGAGTGACATAGGAAGCTTCGATTAGGGAGAAATAATTAAAGCAGGAAGAATCATGTTGGGATAAAGAAAAATATGTCAGAAGATTGGACATCGAGCTGAAGGATTGGTCGACATATCAGCAGAAAGCTTCGGTCCATGGGTTTGGGCATCAAGCTAAGATGAGTGAAAATTACGCCAAGTAAATCAGAGTTGCGGAAGTCAATTGGCCGATTGGGCAATAGGTCGTAAGAGAGGATAATGCACCGAAGAATTGGATGAAGCGTCGATGACCCAATGATATACCAGACAACATTATTCAAAGCTTTGTAATAATTGTCTAGATCAAATAGGTTTTTATATGTGCAGGATTAACTACAATAGCAAGACATAAAGCAAAATGAAGTCCCGAAGTCAAGAACGCAATTTCTTTGGGAGTTCAAGAGTTCGTCGGAAGTCCGAATGTTCATTGGAAGTTCTACCGAAATTGATCGAGAAATCCGGGAGCTTGTCGAAAGTCTGCTGGAACATTACCGAGAGATTGTCGGAAGTTCGCCGGAATATTACTAGAATCTCGCTTGAAGAAACCTAGACTAACCGGACCAGATTTGCTTAGTATATATCTTAAATTTCATAGTTATCATATAATTATGATTATAATTGGGCCAACCCAATTAGGGGATAGTTGGGCCTAAGTTTGGGCTGTGTTTGGTCAAGAGAAAGGCCCAAACAGTGACCAAACAAGTGAAATCATTGTGGCACAGTCTCCGAGACTATGTCAGGCGATGGTACCGCTAGTCTGGGCGGTGGGATCGCCTAAACACAATCTTCTAGGTGGTGGTACCACTAGATTGGGCGGTGGTACCACCTAATGTTAGGCTGCAGGCGGTGGTATCGCTCGTACCCTGAAATTTCAGGAATTTAAATTTTGGCTACAAGTTTTGAAGTCATTTGGGATCTATAAATATACCAGCTATTCCTACATGGAGTAGCAAGAAAAGTGAACAAAAACTCTATGTTTCTAGAGTTGAAAACCCTTGTAAAGTATAGAGTCCCTCATCCTAAAGTTTAGAGACCATTATAAGGGAGAGTGTGAGGGAAGCTTTGTAAAAAGGGGTGTAAATGTTTTCTCCTGAGCTTGCAAAAGGAGAATAGAGTTGTAAGAAGAAGGTTGATCTTTACCTATTAAAGGAAGATCATTAATGGATGCCGGTGGCCTTGATGGAAGAGGAATCGATGGAGTGGATGTAAGTCATGATGACTGAATCACTATAACTCGGTTTGCATTTACTTCTTACAATTTACATTTACTACAAACTGCCCTTATTTACTCTCATTGCTCTACTTCCTCATTACATGATTACGTAAGTGTTTTTAAGTTAAACATATTTTCGATCGGTTTTAATCATATGAAGATTTTTCAAATCGATGTTTTTACTACTGCACTAATTCACCCCTCCCCCCCCCCCCATCTTAGTGCCGACTCGTTCCTAACAGTTATGTGTTTCACGAGAAAATAGTAGGAGTAGATTAAGATAGAAGTTCATATCTTGATTATTTATTTTTCTACAAAATCTGTATGTTATTTATTTCTGCTATATCTTTATTTTAAGAAAATGTCGCTTTCAAATCCCTTACGTGGCATACTTGATGTCAACCATCTCATTGGTCCGAATTATACGGATTAGCTCCGCAACCCAAGAATTGGTCTCACGAAGGAGAAAATCGTGTACATCCTTGATATTATAATGCCTACGCCCGAGGAAGGGGTAAGCAAGGATGAGATCACTCATTACATGAAGTACATAGATGACTCCACTTTTACTTAGTGTTACATGTTAGACTCTATGACTCCTGAGTTATAGAGACAATATAAAAAGATGGATGTCATATTTATTCTCCTATATCTCCACAAACTGTTTGAGGAATAGGGAAAGACTTAGTGATATGAGATATTAAAGAGCCTTTTTTGTGCTAGGATTACTGAGGGGACACCAGTTCAGAACTATATCCTAAAGATGATTGAGTGGAAAGAGAAACTCATAGGTCTATAAATGATCCTAGAAAATAACCTATATGTGGATCTTATGCTTTAGTCCCTACTAAATTTATTTTTATAGTTCATAATAAATTTTAATATGAGCAAGCTTGAGGTGACTCTCCTTAAGCTCCTCAATATGTTGAGGGAGATAGAGAGTACTATCAAGAAAGAGAAACCAGTTCACTATACTAGTGAGACTAGAAAGAAAAAAAAAGATAAAAAAGTTCCTTAAGAAGGGCAAGGGCAAGGGCAGACCGGGTAAAGCAAAAGTTACTAAAAAAGACCCGACAAAGGACAAAGGTCAATGCTTCCACTACAGCAAAGATGGGCACTAGAAGAGGAACTACAAAGAGTACCTTGCAGAGAGGGTAAAATAGAAGCTTCAAGTACATTCATCATCAGTCTCCATTTATCAAACTCTTATGATAACGCATGAGTATTAGATACTAGTTGTGCTTATCATATTTGTAATTCGTTGTAGGTTTTAGCAAGACCTAGGAGATTGGAAAGAGGCGAGATAGACATCAAGATGAGAAATTGAGCAAAAGTTACTATAGTAGCTGTTGGTGAGGTCACCGTACATTTGCTTGGTGGAGCAATTAGTGCATTGGATGCATGCTATTTTGTTCCTTCTATTATTAAAAATATTATTTCCATTTCATGTTTGATAGTTAGTGGATATAAATTAATTTTTGAGAATAATGGTTGTCTAGTATTATTAGATGGTGAGATCATTATAGGAGGAACATTACATAATAGTTTGTTTATGCAAGACATTGCTCCATATATCATAAATGTAAGTGTATCCAAGAGAAAACGAGATGAGATGAATAATGCATACTTGTGGCATTGTAAGCTAGGTCACATCCATGAGAGAAGAATTTAAAAGCTGCTAAAGGATAGATATCTATATCCATTCGACTATGAGTCATATATAACTTGCGAGTCTTGCCTTCGTGGAAAACTGACTAACTCTCCTATTAATGAAACTGGAGAGAGAGCCACTGAGCTGTTGGAACTCATACATAGTGATGTATGTGGACCCATGTCAACACATGCCCTAGGTGGTTACTTCTACTTTATTACTTTTACAGACGATTTATCAAGGTATGGACATGTGTACTTAATGACGTACAAGTTCGAGGCCTTTAAGAAATTCAGAGAGTATAAGAATAAAGTGGAGAACCAGACTAAAAAGAGTATCAAGACTCTTCGATCAGATCGAGGAGGTGAGTACTTAAGTATATAGTTCACCTAGTTCCTTAAGGACCATAGGATTTTATCCCAATGGATACCTCCCTATACACTACAGCTCAATGGTGTCTCTTACCGATGAGACATGGGATATGACTTTCTAAGAGTAAGTCCCCAAAGACTCTTGAAGAAAGGGCAAACATAGATAGGATACTCTATGCCTTAGTGATAAGGTTTATCATATATGTCATGCTATATATCAGGCCTGATATAGCACTTACTCTAAGTGTCACGAGCAGATATCATGTGGATCCAGGGTTGGAGCACTAAAAAGTAGTAAAGTGTCTCCTTAAATACTTGAGAATGACTAAAGATCTATTACTAGTATATGGAGATAGTAGCCCTAGGGTTGAAGGCTACATAGACTAGAGTTTCCAATCCGATATCGATGATAACAAGTCTAATTCAGGGTATGTGTTCACTCTGAATGGAGGAGCAATATATTGGAAGAGTTCAAGCAAGATTCTATTGCTGACTTGACCACAATGCTAGTCATAGGTGCCCAGCAAGCCAATCACGTGAGTGATGGCACGTGTGACTTGATACATAATCTTTTTGCTTATTATATTTTGGCGTATATCACTTTATAACTATTGCATAAATGCATACATATATTGTGATGTCCTTGGATTTGTGCAATGGGAATCGGATCGTGATGAGATCACGATAATGAGATCGATTCACCTTTAAACACATATCATAAATAATCCCGGTCATAGGTTACTCGAGAGGGACATCGTGATAACCGGATAGACTGGTGTGCTGTATACCCGTCCATATGATGGATGCAGCTGGTCTCATAGCTGCTCGTGTAGGGACACTAGGGATACAGTACAGGTGCTCATTGGAGAATGAGTTCACTGATTGATCCGCTTACGGAATGCTGGATGGTTGATGATGCCTTATTGTCAGACAGCGATTCCGTAGTCCTAGTGGTGTATCTGGTCCTTAGACTTGAGACACCAAGGATGTCCTATATGAGTGTTCCACTCTTTGATACCAGACTTATAGGTTTGGCTGTCCCCAGATCTAGTACAACTGGTCATTGGGAGTGGTAATCGACCTTACGAGGGCTATTGAGTGTCAATAGAGGATCATCCACTCTCGGCGTCATGAGAGGAATATCCTATGTGTTCTTGCTCAGACAAATCCCTGGCCAGGGTCATTCGGGTTGAGAGAGAAAGAGTTCTCCGGGAGAATCCGATTAGAGCAAGACTCGAGTAGAAACCGTATGGGTCTGACAGCACCATGCTCGATATACGGTCTCTGGGATATTAGATGGATGAGGGACTATAGGTACATGGTAACTGAGGACAGACAGGTCCAATGGATTGGATTCCCCTGTATCGTCTGGGGACTATGGCATAGTGGCCTAGTACGTCCGTAGTCGATGAGTCGAGTGAATTATTACAGAGATAATAATTCACTCAGTTAGAAGGAGTTCTGACAGGTATGACTCACGACCAGCTCGATATTGGGCCTAGAGGGTCACACACATATGGTAGGCATTGCGATGAGTAGAGGTTCGGATATGAGATATCCGACGGAGCCCTTGTCTTATTGGATGCAGATCCAATACCCACTAGGGAAGGACCCATTAGGGTTTGACACGGGATCTCTATAAATAGGAGGGATTCACAGCCTCATAGGCTAGAGTCTTTGCTTGCCTTTCCTATTCTCCTCTCCCTCTCCACCTTAGAGTAGGCCTGGAGATTTGAGGAGCGTCGTCGTAACCTTACTGTGTGGATCACCGCTAGAGAGGAGGACGCTTGACCTCCTTCACCCTCTCCTAAGGATCTGCAAGGAAACAGGGATATACGATCTCCCTAGGTAACACAATCTCTATACGCAGTTTTGTGTTTTGCGAATTTTTTACGCACCAATCTTCGCACGACGACGAACATCTTTTTGGGAATCGGGGATTTTTGTTTTCTTGTTCTTCCGCTGCGCATATGATGTCGCCCCAATGATTTCCCAACAGTGGTATCAGAGCCAGGTTGTTCGTGCGAATGATTGGTTTTGAACTACGTGTATTGTGTTTAGCGAGAAAGGGCAGCAATAGTTGCTGCCCTCGATCTGCGTGCGTGCAGCGCAGCCGAAGGCAGGCAGCACAACGCCGGCGCATGCGCAAGCGCTGTGCCTGCAGTAGCCGGCCGGCGGTCTGCTTGTAGCAGGCTTGCTGCTGGCGGGGCTGGCAGCCCACGGGCAGAGGCGCCGCAAGGCAGCGGCGCCTGCCGCCGCTGCTCCCGCGGGCGAAAACCCCCCCACAGGGGCGGCCACCCGGCGGGACAGCACCGCCTGCAGAGGCAGCGGCGCCCGAAGGGGGCGCCCACCCGCAGCGGCATCGCCGATAGCGAACGTGCCGCCTGCAGGCGAGGGCAGTGCCCTCGCCCCACCGCACAGGCCGCCGCCGGCAGGGTGGCGGCGGCGGCAGCAGCGAAAAGGGGAAAGGGTATTAGGGTTTCTGGGCAAAAGATAGTTTTGCCCCTCGGAATTTGAGAAATTTTAGTTTCTGTCTTTTGTCCAAATTACGAAAATACCCTTAGGAATTGAGAAATTCCCTACATATCTCTGAATTCAGAAAATATTAATTAATTAAAAGGTTTAGTTGATTATTATTTTTATTATTATCTAGTAGTCCTACATGATGATGATTATTTATACATGTGATGTATGATGTGTGGACGAATGATCATGGACCGTGTGATGTGTGTACTTGTGATTATTATTATTGAGGTCTGCGAACCTCCATTATATTTCTCGTTTATTGTCGGGCCTGCGTGCCTATGATTAAGTTGTAATCAGAGGAGGTGCAGCGGGAGCGTGGATGCGATAGCGGGACCCACGAGACGGACGATCGTGATGCATGGAGATGCATCAAGATGTCGACGAAACCGACGAGGACGAGATGGACGATCACAGGGCATGGAGATGCACCGTTGCACACATAGATCTTGATGTGAGTGATTAGGCCTACTAGCTCGGGCCTAATCATATTAGGTTGTGGTCCATGATCATCTGGTGTGATTGCTTATACACATACTAGATATGTATATATATTTGCATGCGATGTAGATATATATTAAATATGTATATGTGTGACATGTCATATTAGGAGACCAAATTATAGAAACATCTCTCGATAATATTAAGTCGGTAAACGTGAGGCAATTAGATTGACCCACGTGGCCTTCCATCGTTATGAGTAGGAACCGATTCCCGGTGTAGGTTGAGTTGGTCGAGTCCCTCGAGACTCACCTATATCGCGATTCGCTATCTTGCTTACGACATAGAGATGTCACCGGTGACCTGAGGACATGGTATGCTTGGTCGAGTCCCTCGAGGGTATATCATCAAATCAGACTCATCTTGTAACGAAGGTGTTGACTTAACCGAGCATCATGGTTGGTCGAGTCCCTCGAGGCCATGGTGATTCGGAGGCCGAACAGGACGGGAATCACAAGGAGTTGTGATCAGCAAGAGTTGCCTACCTTTTAGGCTTAGTGTGATTGGTCGAGTCCCTCGAGGTTACACTAAGACGCTGATTGGATCCTGATCCCCACTAGAAGTCTGTCGGAGACTTCCGTTTCACGTGCTGAGGGTGTCGCGTGACTCGTTAGTAAAATAGTGGGAGCATATTAAGATAGAAGTCCATATCTTGATAGTTTATTTCTTGCAAAATCTGCATGTTATTCATTTCTGCTACATCTTTATTTTCAGAAAATGTCGCTTTCAAATCCCTTACGTGGCATACTTGATGTCAACAGCCTCACTGGTCTAAATTATACGGATTGGCTCCGTAACTTGAGAATTGTTCTCACAGCGGAGAAAATTGTGTACGTCCTTGATACAGTGATGCCTACGCCCGAAGAAGGGGCAAGCGAGGATGAGATCGCTCGCTACGTGAAGTACATTGATGACTCCACTCTTGCTCAGTGCTATATGTTGGGCTCTATGACTCCAGAGTTACAGAGACAACATGAAAAGATGGATGTCAGATCCATTCTCCTACATGTCCGCAAATTGTTTGAGGAACAGGGAAGGACTCAACGATATGAGATATCCAAGAGCCTTTTCCGCGCTAGGATGACTGAGGGGACACCGGTTCAGAACCATGTCCTAAAGATGATTGAGTGGATAGAGAAACTCATAGGTCTAGGAATGGTCCTAGAGGATAACTTGTGTGTGGACATTGTGCTTCAGTCCCTACCAGATTCCTTTTCACAGTTCATAATGAATTTTAATATGAACAAGCTTGAGGTGACTCTCCCAGAGCTCCTCAATATGTTGAGGGAGGCAGAGAGTACTATTAAGAAAGAGAAGCCATTTCTCTACACTGGTGAGACCAGAAAGAAAAGGTAAGCAAAAAGGTCCCTTAAGAAGGGAAAGGGCAAGGGCAAACAAGGTAAAGCAAATGTTGCTAAGAAAGACCCAACAAAGGACAAAGGCTAGTGCTTCCACTGTGGTAAAGATGGGCACTGGAAGAGAAACTGCAAAGAGTACCTTGCAGAAAGGGCGAAACAAAAGCTTGATGAAGCTTCAGGTACATTCATGATCAGTCTCTATTTTTGTCAGACTCTTATGATAACACATGGGTATTGGATACCGGTAGTGCTTATCATATATGCAATTCGTTGCAGGTTCTAGCAAGGCCTAGGAGACTAGAGAGAGGCGAGATGGACCTCAAGATGGGTAATGGAGCAAAAGTTGCTGTATTAGCTGTTGGCGAGGTCGCCCTACATCTGCCTAGTGGAGCTTTTATTGCATTAAATGCATGTTATTTTGTTCCTTCTATTATCAAAAACATTATCTCCATTTCATGTTTAACAGTTAGTGGATATAAATTTATTTTTGAGAACAATGGTTGTTCGATATTATTAGATGATAAGATCATCACGAAAGGAACATTGCATAATGGTTTATTTATGTTAGACACCACTCCACATATCATGAATGTAAATGTGTCCAAAAGGAAACGAGATGAGTTGAACAGTGCATACCTGTGGCATTGTAGGCTAGGTCACATCCATGAAAGAAGGATTCAAAAGTTGCTAAATGATGGATATCTAGATCCATTCGACTATGTGTCATATGCAACTTGTGAGCCTTGCATTCGTGGAAAACTGACCAAATCTCCATTTAGTAGAACTGGAGAGAGAGCCACTAAGTTGTTGGAACTCATACATAGTGATGTATGTGGACCCATGTCAACTCATGCCATTGGAGGTTACTCCTACTTCATTACATTTACTGATGATTTCTCAAGGTATGGATATGTGTACTTAATGAAGTACAAGTCCGAGGCCTTTGAGAAATTCAGAGAGTATAAGAATGAGGTGGAGAACCAGACTGGAAAGAGTATCAAAACTCTTCGATCAGATCGAGGAGGTGAATACTTAAGTACAGAGTTTACTCAGTTCCTCAAGGACCATGGGATATTATCCCAATGGACACCTCCTTACACACCTCAGCTCAATGATGTCTCTGAAAGGAGAAATCGTACTTTATTAGATATGGTACGATCCATGATGAGTTTCGCTGACCTACCCATCTCATTCTGGGGATATGCCCTAGAAACCGTAGCTTACCTTCTGAACAGAGTTCCAACTAAGTCGGTAGTGTCTACACCATATGAGATATGGAAAGGGAAGAAGCCTGATCTTAAGGTTGTTAAGATTTGGGGCTGCCCTGCCCACGTTAAAAGACACAACCCCGATAAGTTAGAATCAAGGACAGAGCGATGCATATTTGTGGGATACCCCAAGGAAACTTGTGGGTATTACTTCTATCATCCCGAGGACAAAAAGGTCTTTGTAGCTAAGAGAGCAGTGTTCCTTGAGAAGGAACACATTCTTGACGGAGACAGTGGGAGAATGATAGAATTGAGCGAGGTTGGAGAACCAAGCTCAAGCACCACTCTACAGCCCGAGTCTGTTCAGGTACCTAATACACAAGTATCAACTTTACGCAGGTCTGATAGAGTATCCCATCCTCCTGAGAGATATGTGGGACATATTAGAGCAGAGGATGTAGAGGATATTGATCCTCAGACCTACGAGGAGGCTATTATGAGTATAGACTCCGGGAAGTGGCAAGAAGCCATGAATTCTGAGATGGATTCTATGTACTCCAATAAGGTTTGGAACCTAGTTGATGCGCCCGAAGGTATTGTACCCATCGGTTGCAAGTGGATCTTTAAGAAAAAGATCGGAGTAGATGGAAAGGTAGAGACCTATAAAGCAAGGCTAGTGGCTAAGGGGTATCGTCAAAGGCAAGGTGTTGACTACGACGAAACTTTCTCACCCGTAGCAATGCTAAAATCCATCAGAATTCTATTGGCTATTGCAGCACACTATGATTATGAGATCTGGCAGATGGATGTGAAAACTGCATTCCTCAACGGGAACCTCGAGGAGGAGGTGTATATGATGCAACCTGAGGGATTCGTGTCCAAGAACTGCCCAGATAAGGTGTGTAGGTTGCTTAGATCCATTTATGGACTAAAGCAAGCTTCCCGAAGTTGGAACATAAGATTTGATGAGGCAATCAGATCTTATGACTTCGTTAAGAACGAAGATGAGCCTTGTGTATACAGAAAGGTAAGTGGGAGCGCTATCACCTTTTTGGTGTTATATGTGGATGACATCCTCATCATTGGGAATGACGTAGGAATGCTATCCACAGTAAAGACTTGGTTATCTAGACACTTCTCCATGAAGGACTTAGGGGAAGCATCCTATATCTTAGGGATTAGAATCTATAAAGATAGATCCAAGAGGATGCTTGGCTTGTCCCAGTCCAGGTATATAGAAACCATTGTCAAAAGGTTTGACATGGAAAATTCCAGAAGAAAGGGCGAACATGGATATGATACCTTATGCCTCAGCAATATGGTATATCATGTATGCCATGCTATGTACTAGGCCTGATATAGCGCATGCTCTGAGTGTCACGAGCAGGTATCAGGCGGATCCAGGCTTGGAGCACCGGAAAGCAGTAAAGTGTATCCTTAAGTACTTGAGAAGGACTAAGGATCTTTTACTAGTATATGGAGGTAATAGCCTTAAGGTTGAAGGCTTCACTGACTCAAGTTTTCAGTCTGATGTCGATGATAGCAAGTCAAATTCAGGGTATGTGTACACCTTGAATGGAGGAGCAGTGTGCTGGAAGAGTTCCAAGCAAGATACCACTGCTGACTCGACCATAGAAGCGGAGTACATTGCTGCATTAGATGCAGCAAAGGAGGGAGTCTGGGTGAAGAAGTTCATCACAGATTTGGGAGTCGATATAGATAGCGACAAGTCGACTTCCCTTATTGTGACAACTATGGGGTGATTACTCAAATAAGGGAACCCGGGTCTCATCAGAAGTGTTCTGAGGAGGTTCCAACTTATCAGAGAGATCGTAACCCGAGGAGATGTAGCAGTGGAAAGAGTTTCATCCGAAGATAACATTGCAGATCCACTGACAAAGCCGTTGTCTCAAATTGTCTTTGAGCGTCACAGGAGTCTGATGGGGATCAGACACATAGGTGATTGGCTTTAGGTCAAGTGGGAGATTGCTAGTCATAGGTGCCCAGCAAGCCAATCACGTGAGTGATGGCACGTGTGACTTGATACATAATCTTTTTGCTTATTATATTTTGGCGTATATCACTTTATAACTATTGCATAAATGCATACATATATTGTGATGTCCTTGGATTTGTGCAATGGGAATCGGATCGTGATGAAATCATGATAATGAGATCGATTCACCTTTAAACACATATCCTAAATAATCCCGATCATAGGTTACTCGAAAGGGACATCGTGATAACCGGATAGACTGGTATGCTGTATACCCGTCCATATGATGGATGCAGCTGGTCTCATAGCTGCTCGTGTAGGGACACTAGGGATACAGTACAGGTGCTCATTGGAGAATGAGTTCACTGATTGATCCGCTTACGGAATGCTGGATGGTTGATGATGCCTTATTGTCAGACAGCGATTCCGTAGTCCTAGTGGTGTATCTGGTCCTTAGACTTGAGACACCAAGGATGTCCTGTATGAGTGCTCCACTCTTTGATACCAGACTTATAGGTTTGGTTGTCCCCAGATCTAGTACAGCTGGTCATTGGGAGTGGTAGTCAACCTTACGAGGGCTATTGAGTGTCAATAGAGGATCATCCACTCTCGGCGTCATGAGAGGAATATCCTATGTGTTCTTGCTCAGACAAATCCCTAGCCAGGGTCATTCGGGTTGAGAGAGAAAGAGTTCTCCGGGAGAATCCGATTAGAGCAAGACTCGAGTAGAAACCGTATGGGTCTGACAGCACCATGCTCGATATACGGTCTCTGGGATATTAGATGGATGAGGGACTATAGGTACATGGTAACTGAGGACAGACAAGTCCAATGGATTGGATTCCCCTGTATCGTCTGGGGACTACGGCGTAGTGGCCTAATACGTCCGTAGTCGATTAGTCGAGTGAATTATTACAGAGATAATAATTCACTCAGTTAGAAGGAGTTCTGACAGGTATGACTCACGGCCAGCTCGATATTGGGCCTAGAGGGTCACACACATATGGTAGGCATTGCGATGAGTAGAGGTTCGGATATGAGATATCCGACGGAGCCCTTGTCTTATTGGATGCAGATCCAATACCCACTAGGGAAGGACCCATTAGGGTTTGACACAGGATCTCTATAAATAGGAGGGATTCACAGCCTCATAGGCTAGAGTCTTTGCTTGCCTTTCCTATTCTCCTCTCCCTCTCCACCTCAGAGTAGGCCTGGAGATTTGAGGAGCGTCGTCACAACCCTGCTGTGTGGATCACCGCTAGAGAGGAGGACGCTTGACCTCCTTCACCCTCTCCTAAGGATCTGCAAGGAAACAGGGATATACGATCTCCTTAGGTAGCACAATCTCTATACGCAGTTTTGTGTTTTGCGGATTTTTTGCGCACCAATCTTCGCACGACGACGAACATCTTTTTGGGAATCGGGGATTTTTGTTTTCTTGTTCTTCCGCTGCGCATATGATGTCGCCCCAATGATTTCCCAACACACAAAGGCGAAGTACATTGTTGCAGCAGAGGCAATAATGGAGGGAGTCTGAATGAAGAAGTTCATCACAGATCTAGGAGTCGTACCATGTAGTAAGAAGTCGATTCCCTTATATCGTAACAACAATGAGGCGATTACTTAAGTGAAGAAACCTAAGTCTCATTAGAAGTCTAAGCACATTCTGAGGAGGTTCCACCTAATCAGAGAGATCGTGACCCGTGGAGATATAGCAGTGGAAAGAGTTTCATCCGAAGAAAACATCGTAGATCCACCGATAAAGCCATTATCTCAAATTGTCTTTGAGCGTCATAGGGGTCTGATAGAGATCAGACATATAGGTGATTGACTTTAGGTCAAGTAGAAGATTGCTAGTCATAGGTGCCTTGTAAGCCAATCACGTGAGTGATGACACGCGTAACATGATACACATTCTTTTTGTTTATTATATTATTTAATATTTTATCACTTTATATTGCTTGTTGTGTATATGCAAATATATATTGTGATGTACATGAATCTATGCAATGGGAATCGAATCATGAGGAGATCACGATAATGAGATCGATTCATCTTTAAAAACGAACCCTAAATAATTCTAGTCATAGGTTACTCAAGAGAGGCATCGAGATAACTAGATAGACTAGTATGTTGTATACTCATCCATATGATGGAGGCATCTAGTCTCATATTGCTCGTGTGGGGATACTAGGGATATAGTGTAGGTGCTCGGAGAATGAGTTCATTGATTGATCCGCTCACGGAATGCTGGATGGTTGATGATGTCTTATTGTCAAATAGAGATTCCGTAGTCCTAGTGGTGTATCTAGTCCTTAGACTTGAGACATCAAGGATGTCTTATATGAGTACTCCACTCTTTGATACTAGACTCATAGGTATGGAAGTTTCAGATCTAGTACAAGTGGTCATCGGGAGTGGTAGCCAACTTTACGAGGGCTATTGAGTATCGATATGAGATATTCCACTCTCGATATCATAAGAGGAATATCTCATGTGTTCTTGCTCAAACAAATTCTTAGCCAAGACTATTCGGATTGAGAGAGAAAGTGTTCTCTGAGAGAATTTGATTAGAGTGAGACTCGAGTAAAAACTGTATGGGCCTGATAGTATCATGTCCGGTATACAGTCTTTGGGGTATTAAATGAATTAGGGACCATAGATATACGATAACTGAGGATAGACATATTCAATGGATTAGATTCCCCTGTATCATCTGAGGACTGCGGTGTTGTGGCCTAGTACATCCACAGTCGATGAGTCGAGTGAATTATTATAGAGATAATAATTCACTAAGCCAGAATGAGTTATGATATCTATGACTCACGACCAGCTCGATATTGGGCCTAGAGGGTCACACACATATGGTAGGCATTGCAATGAGTGGAGGTTCAGATGTGATATATCCGCCAGAGCTCATATCTTTTTGGATATCCAATAAGCCCCTAAATTATTGGATCCTATGGATGAGATAAGAGCCAATGAGATATTATCGGATAAAGATCCACTAATCTAAAAGGCTTGAGTAGTTGAATGAGATCTAATACCTAATAAGGCAGGATTCATTAGGGTTAAGTTGACAAGGGACCTCTATAAATAGGAGGGAACCAAATGCTCATAGGCTAGAGTTTCTCTTGGTTGCCACCTCCTATTTTCCTCTCCCCTTCTCCTCTTCAAATAGTAGGCCTGAAAATTTAAGAATTATCATCAAAGCCTTACTATATGGATTACTGCTAGAGAGGAGGTCACTTAACCTCTTTCACCCTCTCCTACAGATATGTAGGGATTCAAGGATATACGATCTCCCTAGGTAAAACACAATCTTTTATATACATAGTTTTTATTGAATATCATATTTTGATGATGAAACCAATTGATAATGTTTATGATTTGATATGCGTTTTGAGTGACGTAGGAAGCTTCGATCAAGGAAAGACAATTAAAAGTAAGAAGAATCATGTTGGGCCGGAGTGGAACATGTCAGAAGATTGGACGTCGAGCTAGAGGATCGGTCAATATATCGGTAGAAGGCTTTGGGCTATGGGATCGGGCATCGGGCCAAGAAGAGTGGAAATTATGCCAAGGAAATCGGAATTGCGGAGGTCAACTGATCGATTGGGCAATAAGCCATAAGAGAGGACGATGCGTCGAAGAATCAGATAAAGCGTCGATGAACCAATAACATGTCAGACAATATTTGATTAGCTTTGTAATAATTGTTTAGATTGAAGTAGGTTTTAAGTGTGTAGGATTAACTACGATAGTAATCAAGGCGTAAAGCAAAATGAAGTCCTGGAGTCAAGAACGAGATTTCGTTGGGAGTTCGAGAGTTCATCGGAAGTTCGGACGTTCGTTAGAAGTTCTATCGCAATTGACCAAGAAGTCCAAGAGCTTGCCAAAGAAGCTCATCAAAACTCGCCAAGAAGATCGTCGTGAAGTCCAGGAGCTTGCCGGGAGTCCATTGGAACATTACCGAGAGATCATTAGAAGTTCGCTGGAAGCTCACTAGAAGAAACCTAGACTTACCAGACTTATTTAGCTTAGTGTATGCCTTAAAATTTGTAGTTAGTACATAATTGGATTGGAATTGGGCCAACTCAATTAGGGGCCAATTGGGCCCAAGTTTGAGCTGTGTTAGGCCAAGTGAAAGGCCCAAAGAGTGACCCAACATGTGGAACCGTCGTGGCACAGTCTCGGTACCACTAGTCTAGGCGATGGTACCGCTAGTCTAGATAGTGGTACCACCCAAACATAGTCATCTAGGTGGTGGTACCGCTAGACTGGGCGGTGGTACTACCTAGTGTTAGTACTATAGGCGGTAATACCGCTAGAACCTGGGATGAGACACTTTTAGGCTTCAAGTTTACCGCCAGGACCCGGGAAACCAGGGATGCGATATTTTTATGCTTCAAGTTTGAATTCACTTGAAGCCTATAAATACCCCTCTCATCCCTGGTTAACATACATAAGCACAGAGAATTTAAAAGTGAGAAAACACTATAGTAATCACTTGAGAGATCCCCTCATCTAATTCTAAGTTTAAAATTCGGTTTAGAGAGGAGTGAGTGCTTGTAAAAGATTATCTCCTAAACCTATGAAAAGGAGAAGAGGGGTATAAAAGGATAGTTGGTCTTCGCCTATTGAAGGAAGACTGGTAGTAAAAGCCGATGACCTTGAGTGAAGAGGAATCGGGAGTGGATGTAGGTCACAACGACCGAACCACTATAAAATCGGTTTGCTGCCTTTTACTTTGTTATTTACCTATGCTGTAAATTATTTTACTTATTTGCTGCTTTACTTCCTCATTACATGCTTATGAAAGTATTTTTAAGTTAACATCTTTCCGATCAGTTTTCAACGAATGAATATTTTCCGATATTGACGTTTTTACCGTTGCACTAATTCACCCCCCCCCAATGCCGACTCATTCCTAACAGTTGATATTAGAGCCATGTTTTTTTCATTTGGTTTAACAACCAAGAGAAATGACTCTTTTCGGCTTTCAAGAGGATTTTTTTATCGTTCATCCTCCCATATTCAATGGGATAGACTATACTTATTGGAAAAAGACTATACTTATTGGAAAACTTGAATGAGAGTTTTCTTGCTTTTCTTGGATTTAAATTTATGGAATATTATTGAAAGTGATTTTTAAAAGTATTTTACTCCAATGAACGAATGGAATGATTTGGAGAAGAAAATTTTTTCTTTAAATGCTAGAGTTATGAATGCTCTATTTTGTACTTTAAATAAAAATGAATTCAATCGGGTTTCTACTTGCTAAACGACTTTTAAAATTTGGCACACACTCGAAATCACACATGAAGGCACTAGTAGAGTTAAAGACTCTAAAATAAATATTTTGATGCATGATTTTAAATTATTTTATATGAAACCAAGCGAGACTATTGGAGACATGTATACTCGTTTTACGAATGTAGTCAATAGTCTAAAAGTTCTTGATAAAAGTTTTTTGAATTTTGAACTTGTTAGTAAAATTTTATGGTCTCTTTCTAAAAATTAGGATTCGAAAGTAACGGTAATACAAGAATCAAAGAACTTGAATCACTTTCCACTCGAAGAACTTATTAGGTCTTTGATAACCTATGAAATAATGTGCAATACACATGAAGAACTTGAGAACAACTTTCCAAAGAATAAAAAGAATTTGACATTTAGAATAAATGAAGACGACTCGAGCGAAAGCTCAAGTGATGATGACTTTGAACTATTGACTATAAAGCTTTAAAAATTCTTAAAACAGGAATCTAAGAACAAAAATGAACCTAAAAAGAAAAGCTATATAAAAAAAGAAAACACTCAAAGTGGCTTGGGACGAATCAAGTTCATCCGAAAATGAAGAACAAACCAATAAAGGCAAGGTGGCAAACCATGCCTTAATGACTTTCGAAGATGAGGTAACCCAAACCCTTGCTTTATTTCAAAATTACATGATGCATTTCATGAGTTATTTTTAAATTAGTTTAGAAAAATTATATATAAATTTTTTTTTAATTACATGATGTAATGAAAATGTTAAAAGTTTTGGGATCATGCTTATTATGCTAGTAATTTTAAAAATGATAATGACAATTATATATTTTATGAAAATATAATAAAATATTTGATATAAATCTAATGCTTGTACACCAAATAAGATTAATCTTATGTATGTTTTTAAGAAGCAATAGTGTGTATCATGTTGATTTCCGTATTGCTTTTCGATTTTGATCGAAGATGCCTTATATTCAATGAAACCATGCTTGATGTTTTAATAAAAATGTTAAGAGGTTTGATATCATGCTTAATGAGTTTATAGTTTGAAATTATGTATGTTATACCTTGAAAACTTGAAACCATATTTTTGGTATCATGCCCAAAGTAATGATGCATAATGATCATGCATAATGAGTTTATATTTCAAAATTATACATGATGATTCTTGTAATTTATGGCTTATCAATCTTTGTCGTAATGAAAGTTGTTTTTTCAATTTTAAACATGATGTATGTTTTGATTTGGTGTAAAAAGTTGGGCATGTTTGCAAGAAATCAAATCACTTAAAATGAAACAACTAAAAAGAGGAAATCATTTTTCTTGAAAATTTTCTTTTTCTCTACTTTATTGATTTTTCAAAAAGGAGATTAATGAATCTATTTATGTTATTTTATAAATCTCTTAAACTATTAAAGTAATTTTGATGACTTAGGTTTGAATGAGTTATTAATCCAAATCATGATCTTGATTTCTCGATATTTGATACATGAGATTTTTTTTTGAATCAAGATCTTGTTTTTGAGCTCCCATGTTTTTTTTTTGTTATTTACTGAAAGAGAAATTTGTCAAAATAAATCATGTCCTTTAGTATTCATGACTTAATCCTTCATGATCTTTGATATTATATCTTTCATGACATGATTTCTTTGTATTTGTAGCTTGTATGCCTTGTAATGATTGAAATATTTTGCACTATTGTATCATTCCCTTTCCTTGTGACAATAACATAGGGGGAGAAAAACTTACTAGCTTGCGCATCATAAAGAAAAACAAAATTGTTGCTACTGTACACATCTCAAAAGAGAACCAAAATTTGCTAGCTTACATAATTCAAAAAAGGGTAAAATTGTCAGCTTGTATATTCGAAAACGATATAAAATTTGCTAAATTTGCTAGCTTGAACATTGCAAAGGAAGCAAGAATTGCTAGCTTACCATCTCAAGAGAAGCAAAAGTGTTATCTTACATATTTCAAGAAGATGCAAATATATACTAAACTTGCACATCTCAAAAACTTGCTAGCTTGCATGATGATAAATGCAATAATTTGAATATGCTAGTTTCAAAAATATGCTAGTTGTAATTCTCCTTTTTGTTGATGATAAAGGAGGAGGAGATATGATGATAATGTATAATCATGCATTGGATGATGTATTTGGATATTTTGATTATGCATGATTTTATGATGCATGCAATGATATGATAAATTGGTTATTTCAATACTCATATTGCATGCAATGTTGAAATACTATGACTTCAAAGTTTCTATCAATATGGCATATTAATGGGGGAGTTTATTTAAACTCCATCATAAAAAAGGGGGAGATTGTTGAATCTCATATTTTTGAGTGACGCATGAAGCTTCAATCAAGGAAAGACAATTAAAAGTAGGAATAATCATATTGGGCCGGAGTGGAACATGT